>NW_026067927.1:25107594-25129804 GCF_014885135.2 Alexandromys fortis
AAAAAAAAAAAAAAAAAAAAAAAAAAAAAAAAAAAAAAGACCTGCAATTGTAGGCTCCTTGGTCACCTGGGTCCTCAAGGTTGTGAGCTTGGACATCAGTTGTCAGTTGGAGACATTTTTTACACTGCAGTCGCAGCTAAGGCTGGACCCATGGTGCTCTTGTCAGAATCTAATCAGCTTCTAAAGTGAGCATCGAGACCAACAACAGTGAGCAAAATGCAGCAAAGGCTAACAGCCTTCTCAGCCCAGGGTATCCGGCTCCATCTCCCTCCAGCTCCTCCTCAGAGGGTGCCTGAGCTAATGGTTAGCTTTTTTTTTTTCTTTTGGCTAATCAGAAGAAAAATTGATTACCAAAATTATAATTAAGAGCTGGGAAAATATGCAACAATTTAGCTGCTTCGTTTAACACGTATTTCAGGTTAATTGCGTGATTTCGCTAATGAAGATATTTGCATGAGTATTTTGGGGTGGCTATGTTCAACTTATTGTGTTGTGAAGACGCAGTGAGGCAGCTGACTTCACCAGTGTTGGATTTAGAACAGGAAAAAAAAAAAAAAAGGCCAGGAAAGGATGCTGGTGAGACTCCCGAGAGACTGCGTCGAGAAGCCTGCTGTGTAACTGAGGGTGACCTTGAACTCCTGAAGTTCCAGCACAGGCCAGCTTTGATTCCAGGAGTGCACCCCCACGCCCACATCAAACAGTGCTAGGATTAGACCCAGGGCCTCTTGAACGTTAGCACATCCTCTGCCAACCGTGCTACAGCTTCTGCTATATTTATTGGTTGTTCTTGAGACAGGGTCTCACAGTGTAGCCCAGGCTTGCTTTGAACGTGAGGTTCTCCTGCTTCAGTCTTTGAGTTAAGCGTGGAGGTTTGGGGAGCCCTGGCTGTCCTGGAACTTTCTCTGTAGACCAGGCTGACCTCAAACTCAGAGATCTCCCTGCCTTTGCTTCCCGTGTGCTGGGATTAAAGGCAATCCCCCAGGAGGAATTGGTGATTGGGCTGGAGCTTCAATTCCTGGTAACATATAGCTTCCAGCCAGAGAACTCATTGACAGGAGGTCAGAAACCAGGGCTCCTCAGCATCTGGGCAAAGAAAGGAGGACATCCCTGGACCACTGCTGAGGCCCTGACCTGAGCTGCCTGCCCAGATTCTTCCTGTTAGCATCACATCTGTCCTCCAGTGAGGACTCCGCCTTCATGCATGCTTCTGCAGTGGTAAACAAGCGGAAGGGTTTCTCCTCTCTCTCTCCTTCCTCTAACACTGTCGTTCAGAATGCGTGGGTCCACTGCTTGTTTTTCTGGCTCCACATTGCCTAGGAAATGCATCCAACAGCCTAGACGTGGTTCTGACCTATTTAATTTACGGCACACTGCATACTGTATGGGATCTTATTAGACTGGTACATTAGCTATTTTCTCCCACAGGAGGGCATGTCTGCCAGTGATGTTACATCCACAGCCAAGAAGCAGAGATCAGAGAATGCATGCTGCTATTCAGCTCGCTCTCATCACCCTCACAATCCAGGACCTCAGCCTGGTGCCACCCCCAATTGGTAGGTCTCCCCATCCCAGTTAATATGCACTTAAGACAGCCCCCCTGTGGGCATTCTCAAAGGCTGGCCCCCAGGTAATTCTAAAGTCTATCAAGTTGACGATTGACTCTAAGCACCGCAGGACAGCTGTGCCTCTGGTTACCCCACCCAGCACAGGCTCTCCTTTAAGTAAAAGTTGGTAGAATATTCTGGGGACTATCACCATGGGGATGCCAAGTATAATCCCCCGGGATCATAATTTAGAAGATAGTAATAAGCTGGGCGGTGGTGGCGCACACCTAAACCTCTAAAACTGTGAGCCAGCTCCACTTAAATGTTTTCCTTTATAAGAGCTGCCATGGTCATGGTGTCTCTTCACAGCAATTGAAACCCTCACTAAGACAATAAGACAAGACCCAATTGCCACTTTTCTTTTTCTTTTTGAGGGAATGAAGGAGCTTGTAACTCTAGGCTGGGAAGGCAGAGCCAGGATCTCCACAGCCAGCTGGCTAGCGAGGCTGCCCCTATTGATGAGTTTTGCTTTGATGGAGAGACCCTGCCTCAAAGAGTGTGGTGGAAGAGCAAAGCAAAGTGACTCAACATCAACCTTGGGTCTCCATCTACACATGCAAAAGTACATGTGTGCAAACACACACACACACACACACACACACACACACACGAATGTCTGGTGGGTGGGGTCACTTTCTTGCTATTTTATTTTATTCCAGATTCTCTTAAGGCCTCCTTTTCATATGTTCAAGATGCTTTCAGGACAGAAACTGACCCAACTGAGTGGCAAAGAGGATGGCAATGGGTGGCCAAGGGGAGTCTTCTCAGGGTGGAGCTCCACCCTCTGTGTCTCCCTCTTTCTAAGTGAAGCAAACAGCTTGTTGGGGTGCAGGAAGGACTGCTCCAAGGCGGGGAGGGGGGAAGTGCCC
Organism: Alexandromys fortis; assembly: GCF_014885135.2. NCBI lineage: Eukaryota > Metazoa > Chordata > Mammalia > Rodentia > Cricetidae > Alexandromys > Alexandromys fortis. Next base: position 25,110,068 of record NW_026067927.1, read on the forward strand.
TGTGCACCCCTACATTGCACCGCTAGCTTTCACAGACCCTCTTGTTACATATGTTACTAATCATTGCAGAGGCAGTATCTGCATTTACACAGCAGTGCCCCCCCCAGCTAGTTTGGAGTCAAGCTAACAAATTTGTAGCTATTAGGAAACACAAATCACCCTGGTAGGCTTTAAATTCTGTAAACGCAAGGGCTTCCCTGTTAAGACCAAGGCTACAGACCCGGAGCAATTAGAGTCTAACTGTGTGAGTGAGGAGATAAGCAGAGATACAGGCCCCAGCCTCTACCCCGAGATCCTAGGTTAGAAAGAATTGCCTTAGAAGACCACCACAGGGCTATTTTATCTATCATCGTCTAGCTTGCAAAATTAGGGAGAAAAATAAACAACTCTTCGTGTGTCTTCCAAAGAGACAGTTGAATCTTAGAGTCCTGATTTTTACTACTGATTTCCCTGCTCCGTTACTAATGGCAGCTAATGATGGGGTAATCATGAAAGGCTGGGCATGGGAAGACTGCTGGGCTGTGGGGGATAGTCACTTGTCTTGAGAATGCTCCTAGTGGGGGTGGGGTAGCTGAGGTGACCCCACCCTGTGCGTTTATCCTGGTGAAGTCCTCAACACTCTGTAGCTGAGACTAGCAAGCTCTGAGACATGACGCTATAAGGCATCCGCTAAAACCGGAAAGGCTGCCACAATCAAGGCTAACAAGGGGCTATCTTCTGGCCTGAACTTTGCTCTTCTGGAAGGAGCAGCCACCTGGGCAGGGCTTGCTTTTCCCAGCTGAACGTGCAGCCGAGTGACTGGGAGAGGTACCTTAGGCAGACTTTGAACTCAGCACCTCTAAGGCAGGGCACAGGAACAATAAGAGGAACCCCAGATTCCTACCCTGGTTCCCTGTTTTTAATAGCATCCATTAAACTGCCCTTTTGGACTGTATTTGCACTGAACTTCTGCTCTCTGTAACCAAGGGAAGGCCACTCCCAAACCTACTTAGGCCAGACTTCTGGGCTTCCCTTGCAGTGCTTGGGCCCCGTGTTCAGACACAACAGTCCCTTGACATTAGGTGTACAGAAGGAGTGGAGTGGACCTGGTCTGGGTTCATCTGCCCCACTTGGAGCATGGCTTCCCCTAAAATATGCCCCCAGGACTTAGCACAACTGACTCCATAATAGAAGTTCCTACCATTCAGGCTGTGGGTACCACCGTCCAAAACAAAAACAAAGACCTAATCCATCAAAGTCTGTAGCTCTAGGAAAGTCCCTAAATCTACTAACCTTGCTTTTGTGCTTCTGGCTAGCTGTTCGTGGTGAGGTGTGTCAACCAGGATATGGTTTTGGTGCTTAAAAGCTCAACCTGAGAAAGGCTCAGGATTGCACTGGGGTCCTGAATACCACCAGTGAATAGTCACCTGTCAGTGAATAAAGACTTTCTACTGGCTTAAACCTATGTCTCATCTCTGGTAGAGCCTCACAATATCCCAGCTGGCCACCATGGAGCACACTGGTGATACAAAAAAAAAGCTTAGGAGGGTACAGTCACCCTGTCCCTATCTTAACTATAGATCCTTTTAAGTGGGAAACGGGGTGTGAGGCCCAGGACAAGAACCATGGAGAGATACTTAGATCACAAGCAACAGTACACAGTGGATCCCTGGGTTCTCCCTAGCTTAGGTCAGGAAGAACACAAGCCACAACCACAAAAGAACGCAGGACAGTCGAGTGTCTGTGCATCACTGCAGACAGTCGGGGCTGGAAAGGGAGCTTGCGTTTTTACCCTCAGCCTTCTTCCCGGGTCTCTCCCCCTCTTGGCTGTGTTGCTTGCGGTGGTCCAGGCTGACATGTTCAGGAGAGCAATCTCTGGAGAAAGGGATGGGGTAGTGGCGGGGGTCTCCTTCAGAATATTCCAGCTGAAGCTGTAGAATAGAGGGTTCTTCCTAATAAAAACCCTGCCTCCATGAGGGAGAGGAAAGGTTAAAGTTCACAAGGCTAGCAAAACAAAAACTTGGAACATTCTGGAAATCCCTTCCCCGGCTTTAGAAATAAACGACCTGTGGGGAAGAAGCCTCTGGCCAGGCCAGCTGCAGAAGGAAGACACCTCGTACACTCTGAGCTGCTGCAGCTGTGCAGAGAACTGAGCTGCAGTTTCAATGAGCTGTGCTTGTCACCTGTGCTGGGGTGGATTTTCTGTTTATGCAGCTGTTTTTCAGTCATCCGTGGTCCTACACATAACCTCTCACCCATACTCCAGTTAGCAGAGCCACTAAACTCGTTCTTTGACCAAGGCGGTCTTTGGTGCAATCATTTCATTGGACTGTTGTGGGCGCCCCTGCTGGGCTGAGTTAACCTGTGTGTTGTATCTCCCTAAAGTCTGTCACACAACAGAAGGCTGGGATGGAGTCTCCTGGTACTGGCCTGGGTCCTTAGTTCATCCTCGAGGCATCTGAGGCCAGGAGGGTACGATAGGCTGATTGGCTGGGCCTGGGTCATGTGCTCAGCTCTGGGTTCGAGGATTGCTTAAGCCTCCTGCAGTAGGGAAAACTGGGTGAAGGGTGTGGAGGATGGGGGGAAGTGGAAAGGCCTTTTTCTTGCCAGCACTGCCGTTGGAAAAGACCCAGGAAGCCTCAAATGCCTGGGAAAGATGAGCGGTGGAGCTGCGTGCGTGGGAGTTTTCCTACACAACTCCTGGGGCATGCTTGGGCTTTTTCTTCTCTACAGAAGAAAACATGTCACAGCTAATGGTGTTTGCTAGATTTGGTATCAGTAAAGAAATATGCAAAAGACCCACTTTGTGAGCCATTACGTGAAAGCCATCTGAGGGAACACGCGTTCTCAGTCATGCATTACCCCTTTAATAAGAAGAGGCTCGCGGGAAGGCTGCCCAAGTTAACTAGTGGTAGACTAAAATAGGAAGCTCAGAATGTGTGGGGTGTGTGTGTGTGTGTGTGTGTGAGCATGTCACATGGGTGGATAAAAGGCAGGTTATTTAATAGATGGTATTAAATTGCCTAACCAAGACAAGGCTCCTGCCTAACTACCTTACAGAAAAGTGACCTCCAATGAATTTGAGCGAAAGGAGGTGATACAGCAGAGAGATGCGAACAGAAGAAACAGGGTGATGCCTCTGTGCCTCACAGAAATTCTTTTTTAAAAGATTTTTTTCTGAAGCACAAGCTGAAAGGCAAGAGGACAAGTACTGAATCAATGTGGCTCCTCACAAGGAAAGCGTTTTTTAAAATGCAGTACCAGGGGCCAGAGATGGCTCAGTGGTTAAGATCTTGGCTGCTCTTGCAGAGGACCTGGGTTCAGTTTTCAGCACCCGCTTGCAGGCTTACAACCGTCTGGAACTCCAGTTCTAAGGAATGCAATGTTCCTCTCTGGCCGTCATGGACACGGCACACATATGGCGCACATACACACAAGCCAACAAATGCTCATGCTACGATGAGGTATCATGTCCCGTCCCATTTGTTAGAATAGCCACAACTTGAACTAAACAAAACAAACAACAAACAGAACAAAACCCCCAGGTTGGTGAAGAAGTAGAGAGAAGAGAACTCTCGAAAAACGTTGGTAGAATTGCATTCATGCAGCCGCCATGGAAAACCATGACTACCTTGTGACTCAGCCATGTCCTCCATCCAGAGGGATCAAAACCAATGCACCAGGGTGAGTGCTACTCCTGATCCTACTGGGAGATTCGTCACAACAGCCCAGGGAAGCGACTCATTTTCACGTCATCATTGGCTAAGTACACTGTGGTATGCATGCCCACACAACAGAATATCACTTAGCCTTAAAACGAAAAGCCTGACATTTGCACTAATTTTGGAAAGCATCATGTTAGCTTAAATAATCCAGGCACAAAGAGACAAGCACCATGTAAATTCACGGACATGGGGATCTAAGGAAATCAAACACATACACACAGAGCATAGAACTGGCTGGGGCGGGGTGGAGAGGAATGAGGGAGGACATTGGTCACAGGAACAAAGTGCCAAGTCATGCAGGATGACTCAGCTCTGGAACTGGGAAGCCATTGCCGAGAGTTTTAATTGTCAGTGTTACAATGCATGTTCCAGTTACATGTGTTATCAATATTACAAAGCGCGTTCCATTTCCAGTGAAAAATGATGGGGTCAGCATGTAGCCATGGCCCTTCCAGACAGTTTGTCAGTCTTCTACTCTCTCCTCCTTCTAGCTGTCTGTTTAAAATTAATTTTTAAAATGTATGTGTGTGTATATGTATATATGTGTGCAGTACCCTCTGAGGCCAGAAAAGGGTGTTCTCTACATTGGAGCTGAGGTTATCAGGGGTTGCAAGTTGCCTCGTGGGTACAGTGAATTGAACTTGTCCTCTGCAAGAGCAGCCAAGATCTTAAACCACTGAGCCATCTCTGGCCCCGGTACTACATTTTAAAAAACATTTTCCTTGTGAGGAGCCACATTGATTCAGTACTTGTCCTCTTGCCTTTCAGCTTGTGCTTTGGAAAACAACTCTTTTTAAAGAATCTCTGTGGAGCACAAAGGCATCACCCTGTTTCTTCTGTTAGCATCTCCTTTAGCTCAAATTCATTGGAGGTCAGTGTGTGTGTGTGTGTGTGTGTGTGTGTGTGTGTGTGTAAATGGTTGAAGCCAGTGTCTGCCACATGCTAGGTAAGGCAAGTGCTCTACCACTGAACTATGGTCCAAGACGTTCTACTGTTATTTTTAAACAAGAGCTCTAAGTTGCCCAGGCTGGCTTTGAACTCACTCTATAGCTCAGGAAGCCCTTGAACTTGCAGTCCTTTTGGCTCAGTATCCCAACCAGCTGGGCTCAAAAGCTTGCATTCATGTTGTGTAGTCTCACTTACTTCTGTTTATTGTCGGTGTTTTTGATAAAAGAACCAAAAAGTAAAAAAAAAAAAAAAAAAAATGCCAAGAGCAAAGCGAAGGCGCTTTCCCGTTATGCTTCCATCTAATGGTTTGGTGACTTCAGATTTAACGTTTAAGTTTTTGATCCATTTTGAACTTATTTTTGTGAGGCAAGGGTCCAGTTTCATTCTTCTCTGTGGATATCAAGCTTTGTCAATATCATTTTTTGTTTGGTTTTTGAGACAAGGTTTCTCTATATTAACAGTCCTGGCTATCCTGGAACTCGCTCTGTAGACCAGACTGTCAACATCCCTTCTTAAAGAGACTGTCCTGTAGTCCTGGGTGCTCTCTCCTCTGTTCCTTTGGTCTGAGGGTCTATTTCAATGCCATCGCTGTACTGTATACTTACTGTAGCTTATATTAGGGGGTGGGGAAAGGCACAAGTGCAGGGGTGCGTGTGTGAGGTCAGAGCACAGCTATGTCGGATCAGTTCTCACCTTCCCCTGTACGTGGGTTCCAGATATTGAACTCAGGTCTCCAGGCTTTGGTAGGAAGTGCGTTTAGCCACTGAACCATCTCTCCAGTCCCCACCCTGAAAATCTTGAAATGATGAAATACAGTTCTTTTAATTTTGTTTTACTTACAATCGCTTTGGCTTTTCATGGTATATTATTTCCATATAAATGTTAGGACTCCTTTATTTCTACAAAGAATATCTTTAGGGTTTCAGTACAGATTACGTTGACTTGTGAACCCCTTTGGGGCTTATGGGAATTTTAACAATATTAAGTCCAATCCAACATCCACACGCCATCTCGCCATTTAGCTGTGTCCTTGGCTATTGCCTTTATCGACATTTTCTAATTTTTTTTGACATTTTCTAATTTTTATTTGTGCAAGATTTCCACCTCTTTAGTCAAATTTATTCCTAAGAATTTCATTCTTTTGTTGCACTTGTAAATGGGACTATACTATTTTCTTAATTTCCTTTCCGGAAAGTTCACTGCCTGTATAAAGGAACGGTGCTTTTTCTTTTGTATATTGACTTGTAGCGTGCGACTTTATTGTATTTCTTAATCATAGTAATTTTGGTTAAGCCTCTGTGTGTGTGTGCACGTGCTCATTGCATGTGCGTGTATTATACAAATCATGCTATCTGCAAATGTCCTGGTTCCATATCTGTTGCTGTGCAAATACTCCGACAATAAAGCGGCTTGGGGAGAAATGGTTTATTCGGCTTACAGCTCCAGGTCACAGGATACTTGCCATATTGCAGTGAAGTCCAGGCAAGGATGTAAAGCTAACGCAGAGAAAATAAGACCCGGGCAGTGATGGCACACACTTTCAATCCAGCACTCAGGAAGCAGAGGTAGGTGAATCTCTATGAGTTCAAGATCAGTTTTGTCTATACAGCAAGTTCCAGGACAGCCAGGACACTAAGAGACCCTGTCTTTAAAAAGTTAAGTTAAATTTAAAAGGTGAGGAAAACGAATGCATGGATCCTTGCTTTCTTGCTCTCAGTTAGCTTTCGCCTTTCTTTCACTATTTCTTTATCCTGCCTACAGAATGACACTGCCCAGAGTGCACTGGGTCTTCCTGCATCAATCAACAGTCAAGATAACCCCCCATAGACATGACTACAGGCCAACCTGACCTAGAAAATCCCTCACCAAGACTCTTCCCAGGTGATTCTGCATTGCTCATTTTGATAAAGCTAAACAGCACACGTACCACAGAGATGGATACGTAGTAAAGAGTGCCTGTGGCTCTTGCATAGGACTGAGGCTCAGTTCCCAGCAGCAAGTGACTCAAAGCCATCTGCAACTCCAGTCCCGGGGGTGGGGGGGTCTTCTGCAGGTACCAGGCATGCACAGGGTGCAAGAACATGCATGCAAGCAAAACACCCATACACACAAAATAAAAACTCATTATTATTTTTTAAATTTTTGATGTTTTGAGGCAGAGTCTCTGGCTGTCCTGGAACGGAATATATAGTTTTCAAGAAAACATTGGCCCCGACTTCTCTTTCCTGTGGGGTTCTCTGACTGGGCTATCGGTGTGGTGTTGGCTTATAAAGTGAGTTTGGAAGTACTCACACTGTTAGCTTGGAAAAAAAATCCAAGAAGAATTGATTGCTAATCTCTGATTTTTGAGTAAAATTCACCCAGGAGACCTTCTGGTTCATGGGAAAGCAAAGATGTCAAACACATCTGGCCCACTAAAAGGGTTGTTTGGGGACTGGAGATGTCCTGGTGGGCATCTTGTTCTACAAGCTTTATGGCCTGAATTTGGATTCCCCAGCATCCACATAGAAAGCCAGGTGTGGTTGAAATGGTTGTAATTCTACTCCTGCAAGGTGAAGATGAATCCAGAAGCCCCTCAGTGTGTGTGTGTGTGTCTGTGTGCGCCTATGTGTATGTGTTGTGTGTATCTCTGTGTGTCTGTGTGTGTGATTCCCTGGCTGGCTAGCTAGCTTGGCCCAAATAGCAAGTTCCAATTCAATGACAAAGACTGTCTCATGAGAGCACGGTGGAAAACAAGAGTAGACAACACCTCACATTGTGCTGTGGCTTCCACATGTGCACAACGCACACATACACAAACAACACACGCACAGACACACATAGAGACACACACAACACAGGCACACACAACAGGCTCAACCTGGACTAAGGAGGATTGCCACTGGTTATATAAAAGTCAGCATTCCTCAGAAACTTGTGAAGCCCTTTCCCCTCTACCAAATGGAGCTATTTCTTTTATCTTTGGCAGAAGGGACAAATGCCTACCCCTGGTGCCTATTAGCATACCAAAGCATATGCTGGCCTCAAGCCTCCCTAGGCAGCACAAAGATCTCTGACACTTTCCAAAGTCCTTGCTAGCCTGAAGGAACATGGCCCCAGTCCCGGCTTCTTCAGAAGTGCCAAGCCTGATTATGACATAAACAAACAAATTTAAAAAAAAAAAAGCAACCAGCAAGAGGGTATAATGGGCCATGTGCAGAATAATCCCCCCAAGGCCCTTGGAAACAAAGATTGTGGTGATGTAGCCACACTGGGCTTGCACATTTTCCCAACTCCTCAGGCTGTGAACAAAACCAGGCAGCCTCCTCCCCTCCCCTAGACTCCCTCCAGCTCATAGGCTTCCCTTCCCCAGCAACTCAGTCTCCCGCTATTTCAGCCATGCCTACTAGTGCATTCTCTCTCTCTCTCTCTCTCTCTCTCTCTCTCTCTCTCTCTCTCTCTCTCTCTCTCTCTCTCTCTCTCCTACAATAAAATTGTAGCATACATAGAACAGTCATGTCATCAGTTTAGGCAGATACAACCTAGAATCCCCTGGGAAGAGAGCCTTAGTGAGAGGTCCTCTGTACGTGGTTGGCCTTGTGGGCAAGTGGGGTTAGCTTGATCGCTAATTGATGTGGGAAGAGCCAGGCAACTGTGGGTGGCACCGTTCCCTAGGCACAGGGTTCTGAATGATGAAAACAATAAGCTGAGCAAGGCAAGAGAGCATGCAGGCACGCAGTCCCTTCTTTCTGCTCACGTCTTTGGATGTGCTAGGACCAGCTGCTTCAAGCCCCCGCTGCTGTGGCTTCGCTTCAGTGTGAACTATAACTAGAACTGGGAGCTGAAACAACCCCTCAGTTTCTTGCCTAGGTGTTCCATCCGCATATTTCATCACAGCAACAGAAACGAAACTAAAACAATTCTTAAACTCCGTTTTTCAGGTTCTAAGGATGGTTACTTTGTTTTCTGTTGAGCTAATGAGAATCAAAGTCCAGGTCTCAGCTCAGCACTTTCTGTCCGGACTGAATCTGACCCAGTGCTGCGGCTGGAATCTGAAGCACCTCCCTGAAAGGCTAGAAGATTGGTGGCTCAGCTGCCAGATGATGAACTTTGGGGCACAATGGGGCCTTCAGGGCTCTGACCTCATCAGTATTTGAATCTCTGATGGGCTCTTCAAGGGGTTTGTCATATTCCTGAGATATGCAACCATCAGGGTGGAGTCCTCTATCCAGGTGACAGTCTTCTCCAGGGTGGCATCTTCAACTCCCTGCTCGGGGATGGGACACTCAGAACATCCTTGTCCAGGCAGTGCTTTCTTTGCATGTGACAATACTTCCCTCTACTGGAGTTCATGGATTTTGCTACAAATTTGTATTAAAAATCTAATGGGGCTTTTAAGCATTCTTATATGTAACAATGTGGCAGAATGGTGTTGGGTTTTTTGTTTGTTTGTTTTATTTTTTGCTGTTTGTTTAACAGATGTATGTATCCCATGTTTAACAGATGTATGTATCTGCTAAATGCTGTTTAGCAATATCCAAACACCGCCACCATCTTCATGAGACCATCTGTGCCCACTCGCAAAGGATCATCACAACTGAGTTTACTGACCATTGACACTTCCTCATGGAAGAGGGGGCAGGGGACAGGAGAGTCATGGGACCCTCACCTGTGAATCCAGACATTCCTCCCAAACAGTTTTACTCAATTCTGCCATGACTGCATGTGACTTCAAGATCTCAAGGAGGGCCTAGAGTATATAAGCTGGGAAAGACTGGAGGATGGGGGCTCCATCTACACAGCCGTGGGTGAGCCATCATCCACGATGGGTGCAGACCTTCAGTGTGGCTGCTTCAAGGTTACCTACACTCCTGCCTGGAACTGCTCACCCGCTGTGTGTAAGTAAACCTAATGAGTTCATTATCCACCCCAGGTGAACTTTGGTGGGATCAAACTGCGGTTTGTAGGTTTGTCATGGAAACTGGAGGAGACTAGCTGTTACCTAGTCTCCCCTAGGGTGAATATTCTCACAACAATAGGACAATTAACACATTAACACACAAGCATTTCCTTAACCTCAGTTACCAGTGTCACAAAGGACAACCAGTCTTTCCCCATCGCTCTCCACCTTACATATATGGCTCTCATGTAGTGTTCTCACGTGAGCCCGGAGCTCACGGATACAGCTGGTTAGCCAGCTTACTTGCTCTGGAGGCCTGCCCTTTTCTGAAGAGAAACAGAGAAGGACTGGATGGGGGGGGTGTTACAGTGGTGGAAAGGGCCTGGAGGAGAGGAGGGAGGAAAAGCTGTGGGTGGGATGTAAAAACAAAACAAAACAAAACACATACACACGTACATATATACGTACATACATACATACAAACATACATAGCACTTGCTGCTTTGGTAGAGGACCTAAGTTAAACCACCTGTAACTCTAGCTCCAGAGGATCTGACACCTTCTTCTGGCCTCTGGGGTCACTTCAGCAAAGCCAGCTGGTTTAAGGTTTTTCTCAATAACATAGCCATTGTTGCACACTAAGTACCTGTTGGGAGCAGTGAACCCCCAGGTCCTGAATTTCTTGTAAACAACTTGTTTTCCTCTGCTCTGAGATAGCCTGCAGCTGCTCTGAGCAGGAGAGACCCTCGGGAGTTCCTGATGGCAGGGGAGTGATTTCTGGTGGGTTTGGCTGGGAAGTGGCTATCCCTATGTAAGCTGCACCTGAACACAATAAAGGAGCATTCTTGGGACATTCCTGTTTCAAGCATTCTGGCTTCAAGGATCACCCGTGTCTCTGTCTGTGTGTCTGTCTGTGTTTCAATCTCCAGCCCCTTGCCCAGTTCATGAACTGTATGGTAGCACATAGAACACAGACTGGCATGGTGGGATACAAGTACCCACATTTCTGGGCCTCTTTCTTGGCTTTCAAATAGATCCTACAGCTATCTGCTCACAGTTTTAATTACTGTACCCTCATCATTTTGTTTTGCTTTATTCCCAGAGCCTCGGACACACGCTGGGCAGGTGCTTTACCACTAAGCTACAACCCCCACCTTCTTTTGATTTATTTTTATTTGAAGACAGGGCCTTACTAAATTGCCCAGAATGGTCTTGACCTCTTTCTATAGCTCAAGCAGGACTTGAACCAGTGATCCTCATGGTTCAGCCACTCCAATAGCTTGGATCGCAGACCTGCACCACCAGGTCTGGCTGACTATCAGTCTGTTGAAGATCCTCTCCCAGCTTCTTCCTGAAGGCATCATCGTTGGTACCCAGCTGGGGAATAAGAAAATATTTCCTGGGGGCTGGAGAGATGGCTCAGCAGTTAAGAGCACTGGTTTCTCTTCCAGAGGTCTTGAGTTCAATTCCCAGCACCCACATGGTGGCTCACAAGCATCTATAATGAGATCTGGTGCCCTCTTCTGGCCTGCAAGCACACATGGAAGGAATGTTGTATACATAATAAATAAACAAAAACAAAAAAAGAAAATATTTCCCTATGCCCTCTAGGAAGAAAACTCTCGAAGCCTCACTTCTTAGAGTAGAATGAAAAGAGATCTTTAAAGTCACAGGATCAAATGTAGGCTTTGCCTCTCACTCACACTTTTGCCTTGGCAAGTCAACTGACCCCATCAGGTCCATCTTATCCACAGGCTGATGTAGCAGATGTGAGAATTAGAGCATGCACTATTCCTGATGGTGGATATGGTGTCTGCTACATATCAACTCTTCGTGTTTCCCTCTGTACCGCAGCCCAAACAGAAACCCAAGCCTCACTATATAAATCAATGCTCATTTCAGCATGGAAGGCCCCGAGTCGAAGCACAGGTTAGAGGGAGGCAGACCTGTGTTCGTCCTCCTAATACACCCACCCCAGTCTCAGAGCAGCCTACGGGTTCTCACGGCCACCTACCAGTGGGGAACATTCATGAAAGTCCTTCCCTGTATCCCTCTGGGCTTCTATTCTACCGCCATCACGTGGGAATGACAGTTATCACTGTGTGTGGTTATTGCAACGTTAAATGTGCAAGAACTGCAGAGGGCATGCATCTGGCACATGCAGAGTGGTTCATGTGTGCTCAATTGTTTTGTACATCTGCCTCTTCAGGTCTGCAGAAGTTACTAACTATTGTGACTACAGAAGAGAAGGGCCCACCCTCTAGCACCCACGGATCTTTTAGGGCTCCTGTCCCCGTGAGACCCACAGATCCTTCTGTATCTACCTCCTCGGGTCTAAGCCTTGTCTTTGGAGCCCACTTGTACACCTCACACTCCCCTCCCCGGATTTGTTCCCCTCCCTGTATTAAAATCTTTTTTCAAAACTGACAGTCAAATTCTCTATGCTGAGGAGGCACCGTGATGCAAGGAGAGGCAGAAGATGGGCAGGATCCAGTGGGAGCTTAGAAGCCAGCTCAGTGTGTTAGACTACAGTGTCTGGTTGTTGGACCAGTGTGCACCAATGGACAAGTCAGAAAATCACCCTCAGTGGGTGGAGCAGAGAGTGGGCTCCAGGGAGCGAACCTGGGTGCAAAGACGGGCTGCAGTGAGATGGGACAGGAACCACAGGAGCAGTGGACCAGAAAGAAATAGAAACCAGTGCCATTTGGATACTGTAGCGGAAGGCAGGACAGGAGTTGTGAGTCATGTACCTGAGCTAGAAGAATAGACCGGATAGCTAGCTCTCTTTGTTCCTTTTCCATAGTGCCTGCTCTCAACATAAATGTCTTCTCTGAGAGGCCTGTCCTGGCTATCCGATCCACGAGGGCAAACTCTTCCGAAACAGCAGGTCCTCGTGTGCACAGGCCAGCCTCAGGTGCTATGAGGCCAAAGCCAGATACAGGCAGAGGAAGAATCGGAGAGCTCAGTTTATTGGCAGACTTACCAATAAATGTATTGGTTTTGGGAGACAGCAAAACCAACTGGATCCCACCATATGAGTCAGAAAGAGAGTCACATACACGGGTTAGGGTAAAGTGACTGGACCCTGACTGGGATATACGTGACTCATCTTAAGTCCTTATCAAAGAGCACAAATTGGAGCCTGGATCTGCTTGGAAGGCCCTATGCGTCCGTCATGTCATTCTCAGGATTTGGTCTACCTACAGTCTGAGGCGAGACCACACACCAAAACATGGACTGTGGATTCTCCAGGACAGACATGACAGTCCAGATTCGAGATGACTGTGGTTGTATCAAGCAGAATCCATACATACAGAGCCTACGCCTGCCTTCTGCCTCCGTTTTTGCAGTTATTTTAATGTGTCTCTCCCTCAGACTACAACCTGAATGAGAACAGGAGCAGGATCGTTTTAAACGAAAGCACACCATGGGGCCTAGAACACAACAGACAAGTGAGAATGAAATGAATAAAAATGAATGAACGTGGCCCAGCCAGGAGGCTGGTAGGGAGAAGATTCATAGGCTATCCATTTGCAGCATGACCTGAAGTTTTTCAGGGTGCAGTAGGAAGCATGGACTGGGTCTCTGGCGGGTAGTCCTCTCCAGGTAGAACCTTGGCAAGAGCCAGAAGGTACCTAGGCAGGGTCAAACAGAATGTCTTGCCAGAGAATTACCCAGAGTGCTTCGTGTGGGCTTGTACACTTTCGTGTACACACCTGAGCGGGTGCATGGGCATACACGTGTGGTTGTGGAAGCCAGAGGATGCTTTGGGTGTTCAGCGCCAGTCACCTCATTTTTTGTTTTTGTTTGGCTTTGGAGATAGGGTCACTGGCTGGCCCGGATTCACCATGTAAGATGAACTGGCAAGCCAGCCAGCTCCAGGGATCCTCCTTTCTCCACCTCTCCCCAACGCTGTGGTTACAATCGTTTCCCCACGCATTCTAGACGTGAACTCAAGTTCTCCAACGCTTTACCATCTGAGCTATCCCCAGTCCTAGGGGTACTCATTCAGCATGCAAACTCAGATCCCTCAGTTCCTTGCCCAGGCACCGGAGTGCCCAGCACGGTCCCTGGAGGAGCTGAAACGGCGAGCACTTAGATCAAGAGAAGCGCGTACGTAGTGGGCAAAGAGGCCAGGGGCTGAGAGGGTGACTCTGGGGACAAGTGTCAGGCTGCAGGCCAAGCGGGCGAGTCAGGTGCCCTGAGGCTACTTGCCCCCCCCCCCCCACCTCCCTCGGGACCTTTAGCTGCACTTGGCTTCCAGCCGGAGGGAACTCCTTCGCCCCGCCGCACAGCTCTGCCTCCCGATTGGCCCATGCGCAATCCATCGTCCCACTTTGACCAATAAGACCGGCGAGGTACAGGAAGCCGGAACAGGAAGTGAGGCAGGGTCCGGCGGCGTCCCCCTGCTAGCAGCTGTTGTAGGTTATCATGAGATGCCTTGGGCCAGGTTTGAGGGCTCGGCGCCTGTTCCCACCCCGCTACCCGCCGCAGCCGCCGGGGCCTCGGGCGCCTCGGCTGTGCAGCGGGCTCACGGTTGGCGCCATGGACGAGCTGCTGCGGCGAGCCGTGCCACCCACGCCAGCCTATGAGCTGCGCGAGAAGACGCCGGCGCCCGCCGAGGCGCAGTGCGCCGACTTCGTGAGCTTCTACGGCGGCCTGGGAGAGACGGCCCAGCGCGCCGAGCTGCTCAGTCGCCTAGCGCAGGGCTTCGGCGTGGACCATGGCCAGGTGGCCGAGCAGAGCGCCGGGGTGCTGCAGCTGCGCCAGCAGTCGCGCGAGGTGGCCGTGCTGCTGCAGGCCGAGGACCGGCTGCGCTATGCGCTCGTGCCGCGCTACCGCGGCCTCTTCCATCACATCAGCAAGCTGGACGGCGGCGTGCGCTTCCTGGTGCAGCTGCGGGCCGATCTGCTGGAGGCGCAGGCCCTCAAGCTGGTGGAGGGGCCGCACGTCCGGGTAAGGCCCCACCCGGGGCCCTCGCCTCCACCCCGGGGCCCTGCCGCTTCCTAGGTCTTTATCCAAGCCCCCTGCTGCCCTCTGGCTCCGCCTTGCCGGCAGCAGGTACACAGTGCTTATGGCGTGGTACTTGGCATTGGTGCTGTCAAGGGGGTACCCATTGCGCTTACTCCAAAATAGCTCTCTTTTAAACTGCGCTGTACCTGAACAAGGATGGAGCGCGGCCTTGGGCGAGTTTGAGCGCGGCATCGCCCTGACAGGTTACAGGAAATGTACCTAGATGGTCAGAAGTGAAGGTCACTACCGTCTTAGTTTCCAAAGCCTTCAGCCTTCTTTCTGTGTGCGACTCTGGGTAGGAGAGTTGCCTCCAAGCTCAGCCCTAGACGCAGTGATTCTGAGTTTACTTTTTAGTACCTGAACTAATGAGCTGCTTACCCAGCAGGATCACGTAGCTTGCAAGTAACGGAGGTTTAAGTAGCTGTGACCCAAAAGATTGTCTAAGGTTGCCCCAGCCCTTTACTGTTACCATTAGATAGAGTTTTTGCACAGTGATACCAACATTTCAGAAGTTCCTGTCCTTCCAAGGTTCATATACTTTTTCAAAGCCAAACAGTGGAGTGATTCTGTCCTAACTCGTTTGAGAACTCTGAAACAGGCATGACAGTTTTTTCTTCCAGTCCCTTGTTTTGGGTGGTAAGCATCTCCTTTATGGGAAAGGGCATAGATAGCTTCCAATGGCCATCCAATTCCAAATTCTGATTCTGGGAGTTCCTTTGCCAGCCGGGCTCTCAGCTCACCGTGGCTGGTGACACTGTAACACTGAGACTGACTGTGGGGAGGCGCTTGCTTCTGGCCATCAGAAGCAAGACACACTTAGACATTTTACATACAGGTCCCCTTGCTTTTTAGCCTTGACTGTCCTCCTCGTAAGGGAGAAAGACACTGCCGACTGCCGGCCAGGAGTCACGAATGAGGCTTAGAGGTATTTGTCAGCAAAGAGGGTATAGCCACAGCCTGACCTTTGCCCTTCTATATGGTGCACGCTTTGGAGGCCTTGTGTGTTCCTCCACCTAGATCTAGGCTAACTGCCCTGTAAGTACACAGTTAAGCCACCAGCTGCTTTATCCTTCTCACGGTTCTATAACATTTTCTCAGTTAAGTCATTTTGATAATAGAGATTTTATTCCTCTCCCTAGCGTTTGTCGGCCAGGATTTGGTATTGTCACCTGTCACCAGAAGAACTAGAGTATGGATGTGTACACACATGAGCCAGAGGTCAACCTGGGAATGTCGTCCTCAGAAGCTGTCCGCCTTAGTTTCTGAGACAGGCTTTCACTGAGACTCGGGACTTGCCAGTTAGATTAGGTGGGCTGCTCAGTAAGCCTTTCTGCCTGTTAGGCAGTGGAGTACCTCCTGAGCACTCTAGCAAATTCTGTGTTCTAATAAGTTCTGTGTTAATTGTGTGCTTTTTCTGTGTTAGGGCATAGTTTATTTTTTGACAGGGACAGAGATTTCATTATATCAAGTGCCCCCCTCCCCCCGCTGTAGCCTGTGAGGCTGGAACTGTACTCTTTCTTTGCCCCATCCTTTTTTCCCTGACAGTAGTTTTGCCTGCCCCCCCCCCGCCCCCCGGCTGTGGACTCTCCACAAGGCAAAGCAACTTTCCCTCACATACCCCAAAGAGGTCACTCTGGAAAGCCAAGCATCTCAGAAGAGGCTGGACGTTCCACTGAGAGAAGAGCAGCCTCCACGAGTGCAGCAAGGGGGGTGGGGGCCGGGGGCTCTCGGGCATCTCAGCTTCTCCTGTGACTCATAACTGCTGTGTTAATGAGCAGAAAGCACAGGAGACTGTTTCTGTTGCCTATTGTGTGACCTGGTGACCTGAACGCTCACTGTGGTTACTTCCCTCCGGAACAGCAGTTAAAGAAGCAGACAGTGAGATTTCTCACCTTTAGCCTACATCCCCTGTTCTTGCGTCCAGCATCACATGCCACAGCTGTCAGCAGCCCAAAATAGAAGAGGCTTCCAGAGGAGAGGCGTCATCAGTGGAGCCAGGGTTCCTGGCCTTTTCCTGCCATGAGTGTCAAAATGTAGTCCATCATGCCTGCACAGCCAGCCTGTTCCAGCCCCACCGTGAGGGCACAGAAGCAGCTCCCCAAGCCACAGAGGATGGGTGTAGGATGTGTTTGCGTTTTTCCCTAGGGATAGTTAGTGTTTCTTAGCTTACTCTTTAAAAATGGAGATCTTAAGACCTTGGAAGGATGATCAGGGTCAGGTGCAGAGTATGCAAAAGCTTCTTTGTTCTGTTTTGGAGACCAGACTGGCCTCAGAGTCATAAAGATAAACATGCCTCTGCCTCCTGAGTGCTGGTGTGTACCCCCACTATGCAGAGCTTTTTTTTTAAAATTGTTGTGTATGTGTTGCGGGTACAAATGCACATAGCATCAGTGGTCAGCCGTGGGCACTGGCCCTTGTCTTCCAGCTGCTCACTGCTGCGAATGCTACAGGTCTGCAGCTTCCAGGTGTCCTCTTGTCTCTCCTTAGGAGTGCTGTGTCCATGTGTCCAGCTTCCACTCAGGTTGTGGAGATCCCCTCAGTTTTGTATTTTCGAGTGGGAAGCGCTTTACCCATTAAGCAATCTTGAGCCAGAGCATGAGGGTTCATAAAAGGCTATCCTGTGTTGCCAGCCCGTGGCTCTCCAGTCACCATTCTCAACACCTCTGTGTTCTTGGGGATTAGTGTGGGGGTGAATGCTTTGACTAAGGTGAACTTTGCCCGGCAGAGCCTTCACCCGAGTTTTGTTTTTTTTTTTTTTAAAAAAAAATGAGATTGAGAACATAAGGTGAAGGACCTGCACAGCTCTCACCCAGCCGCTTTCCCAGTTTGCGTCCTTCCCAGGACGGGCAACTCTCGTGCACCCTGCAAGCCGTCCCTTCCAGCTCCTTCACCCTCTCCCATGAGCCTGAGAGTTGTGTGCAGCCATTCAAAACCCTCTCTCACATTGAACAAGGTTCCTTGGTCCTGGGTTTGTCCTTGCACCCTGTAAAGCTGCCCAGGACAAAACTATGCCTCCTCTGTGTCCTGGTACTTAACTGCACGAATGGAAAAGCTGTGTGTATGTACAGACTTTTCTTTAGATGTGGAAGGTCGCCGCAGTGAACCAGAAGCACTGTCTGTTACTGTTCCGTGGAATTCACCTGTGGAATTCACCTGTGAGTAATAAATCCACAGTCACAGAGGTCTGTGGAGCAGAGAAGTTGGTCACTTGGGTTGAAGTCTGGAGTGAAGCAGCCCCAGGCTAACCGTGCTCTCGGTGTCCTGGATTGGGGGTGTACTGTTCTCTGAAAAACCATCACAGTCACCTCCTGGCCCAGTGTGACTGCTCTAACATTATCTATCCCAGCAACTACCAGCTCACAGTGGAAAAGACGAAAGAAAAAAGTCAACAAAAGCCATGTCCTGATGTCATTGAGGCTCCCAAAGCCATTACAAGACCCCTCTACTTACAGCTCATTGTCCAGAAGTCAGGCACATGGTCACTGCCATGTGCAGTACAATCTTGATTCTACAGCCATGAGCCCGGCTGGAAGCAAGGGTATGGACTCCGAGACATCAGGATATAGAAGTGTATGTCTGTCAGTGGGTAGATAGACTCCTGGGGGGACACTGGCTTCTCTGAGGCTGCCTTCCTCTCTCTTGCCCAGGAAATGAATGGAGTACTGAAGAGCATGCTGTCCGAGTGGTTCTCTTCTGGCTTCCTGAGCCTGGAGCGGGTCACCTGGCACTCCCCCTGTGAGGTGCTTCAGAAGATCAGTGAGTGAGTATGGCGGCCATGGCCTGCACGGCTTTTACTTCACCTGATCTATGAACACACTAGGTGTGGGTGCTGGACTATTATCACAGGGAGGGTGGAGATTGGGGTGCACCCCAGAAAGACCCTAGCCAGTCTGTTAGTCACCCAGGGTTATTTAAAGCAAATGGCCTCGCCACCAAAGCTGTAGGGACTAATTGGAACAAGTCTTGGCCTGAGAGGTCAGAATGGTGCTGTTTCATCCAGTTATTGAAATACCCCGTCGGCATAATCACATCATGATCAGGGCTCAGTGCAACACATACCGTTGTTCTGCCCACACTCCACATTGGCCCATATAATCGAGGGCCGGAAAGCATCCTGGGATGTAAACCTTGGTAGTGTCTACTATTCTTCCCCATGCTGGAAGTAGGAATATGTGGGATAAGGCTGGAGACATGTGTATCCACCAGTGTTGGCAGCATGGGAATTTATTTCCAAAGCAAAGATAAGAAACCATGTTCAGCAGCAAGAAATTCCAGTAGGTTTGCCTGAAACTGCTGCATAAATGCACCTGAGAGCCCGCAAAGTCCCCTGAAAGCAGGTGTTGAGTGGGCAGCACATCCTGTCATCCCAGTCCATGGAAGGCATGGAGCAGGAAGATCATCCGAAGCTCAAGGTCAGCCTCAGTGATAGTATCAGACCAGCCAGGGCTGTAAAGCAAGACCCTGTGTCAGGAACAAAGTGGTGTTAGACACAGAGCAGAAGTGGCTAAGGAGATTGGACTCAGCCCTTGATAGTTTATAATTCTCGCATCTGTCTAATCTCTGTATTGCTTGGTCAGGTGTGAGGCTGTGCACCCTGTGAAAAACTGGATGGACATGAAGCGGCGTGTGGGGCCATACCGGAGATGCTACTTCTTCTCCCACTGCTCCACCCCTGAGGAGCCCCTGGTTGTCCTGCATGTGGCTCTGACCGGTGACATTTCCAACAACATCCAGGTACTTACAGGTGGTCCTTTCAAGACAAAATAGGCCTATCACTGTGGTGTGTGTGTGTGTGTGTGTGTGTTGGAAGTCTTCTACTACATAGGTCTCAGTGACTAAATTTAGTTCATAAAACTAGGCAGCAGGTGCCTTTACCACTGATCCTTCTTGTCTGACCCCAGTATTTTTTGTGTGTGTGTGTGTTGTTTTTCAAGTTTCAAACTCACAGAGATCTGCCTGCTTCTGCCTCCCAAATCCTACATGACCATACCCAGCTTCCAAGTATGTTTTAGATGGTGATCTTTAGTATGGCTTTATCCCTTTTTAAAAGACTCTAAACTCTGATGGATAGTGTGACAGGATAGGTAAAATCTCCTGGTGTGTAGTTTCAGGCCAGGCCAAGGATAAGCACTCACCTGTCTGTGGTGACTTCAAATTGAGAAGCGCTTGTTGTCGGGGGGGGGGGGGGGGGGG
>NW_026067927.1:25129859-25139008 GCF_014885135.2 Alexandromys fortis
TTTCCCGGCCACCCAGACTCCCAAAATAATCACACAAAAACTATATTATTTAAATTACTGCTTGGCCAACCACTTATGCATATTGCTATCTAGCATCTTTCTCCTCTGGTGACTCCTTGGCTTTTTTCTGATTCTGCCTGTGTTGACTATAGTTTTTCTCCTGCCTGATCCCATAGCCTGTTCAGCCCCAAAGAAACACACAGAGGTCTACATTAACTGTAAATGGTTGGCCTATTAGCTCAGGCTTCTTATTAATTCTTATAAATTACATTAATCCATAATTCTTGTTAAATTTTGAAGTCAAGCCATTTCAAAATATATATGTTGTATTAATCCAGCAGCATTTGTAATCAAATGTCTTTTAGCAGCTATTGTTCCTTTCTCAGCTGTCAAACAATTCAAAGACAACACTACAACATACATTATCCATACTCTCTGTGTATTTTCCATCTTTATGTGGCTTTATTTTAAACTCTATTTCTTTTACTTTTACTTTTTGATTTTGTTTGTTTGTTTGAGACTAGGTTTCTCTGTGTATCTTTGGCTGTCCTGGCACTCACTCTGTAGACCAGGTTGTCCTTGAACTCACAGAGATCCGCCTGCCTCTGCCTACCAAGTGTTGGGATTAAAGGTTTTTGCTATCACACTCAACTGGCCTGCTCTCTCTATATATCTTTTCCAGCCTGGCTATATTCTGTTAAGCCATTGGCTGAAAGCAGCTTCTTTATTTTTTAATCATTAAAAGCAGCACACATACAGAAGGACCTCCCACACCAAGAGCTTGAGTCTGTTAACAGGACCCTGTGGAATGGCAGAGAAGTGCAGAGCAGTGTGCTGTGGCATTTGGGAGGCAGCTTGACAGACAGATGGGCGTGGTTCTGTTGCTGCTGCAAACTGGGAGCTGTCGGGGAGCTGAAATTGTGAGGGCTTCACTTGCCCTTCCTGTGGAAGCTGGTCCTCTGCAGGCTTCTAGTAGGAAGGTATGGACAAGCCTGTGACACTGGGGAGAGTGGGTCACAGCCACACGGTAAGACCTGCGGGCAGATGAAAGCAGTGAGTTCCCTGCGGAGAGCAGGTTTGTTCAGAGCTAGAAGATGTGGAGAGGGCTCCGAGGTCTGGATAGGCATTACGGAGGTACATGGATCATGAAGCATGGTGAGTTAGAGTCCCTGGCCTCGGCTTCCCAGCTGGGGAGCTCAGATGCTGAGCATCAGACAGATGGGCTCATGTTCTTAATGAACAGAGACAATGTCCTTCAAAGTTCCACACCTTCGAGCTGGTTTGGGAACTAGTGTTGCTGGTGCTTCTCTGGGGCAGCTTGGTATGTGTGTTAAAGTTCAGAATATATTCCTTCTTATCTGAAAATTGAGCTCTGTGAGTTCAAGGCCAGCCTGGTCTACACAGTGAGGTCCAGGGCTATAGAGCTACACAGGGAGACCCTGTCACAAAATAGAGCAAAACTCCCCACATTTAGTAGGCAGTGAGAGCCAGTGAAGTCTGGTGTCAGCTAAGAGACTTCACAGCAGAAGTGATTTCTTAGCTTGCTTTGTGGAAGTGTCTGTGTGAATGTATTTTACTTAGGAAAAATAAGAATGCATAGGCAGTCCTCTAAAGGGCACATCTTACCCCGATTGCCAGTGGCCTTGTGAGGAACAGAAGTACAAACTGAGCAGGGGAGCAGAGGCAGCTCTGGGCAGAGGATTGAAAGAAATCTCCATGTGTGGCCCATTGCCCCCAACACATTGCCCTTCACACAGCATGTGAAGCAGCTTGTTCCAGAGGGGCCTGGGAAGCAGAGCTGGCACAGGTCTCCAAGTGGTGGGCAGGGCGGTGTGAAATTGTCTCCTCCAGAGTTTTCAAAACAGATGACCTGAGCCAACAGAACCTGGGAGTGGGGATGTAGACTAAAGTCTCCGCCAGCACTTCTGCTTCCTTTGTCCTGTGAGTAGTGACAGTGTGAGCAGCGCACATGGCGCCCTTCTGAGGCGTGCTGCCCGTGTTTTCCAGGGCATCGTGAAGGAGGACCCTCCATCTGAAACGGAGGAGAGGAACAGGATCTCTGCTGCTGTCTTCTACTCCATCAGCCTGACCCAGCAGGGCCTGCAGGGGGTGGAGCTCGGGACCTTCCTCATAAAGCGAGTGGTCAAGGAGCTGCAGGTAAGCATGGTGAAGCAGCGCCCCAGCTCCAAGAGTCTCTGTTGTCATGGCAGGTGAGCCCTGCCACCTCTCTGGGGATACAGGATCCAGATAGGAAGGGTTGGGAGGAAGGAAAGGAGGCAGAACAGCATCAGGTGCCACCAGGCCAGGCTAGGAACCGAAGGAGCAGGCATCTGAGGAATAGCATTGCACTGGCTGTGCAGCACACGTGTGTGTGTATGGTCACAAGGACGTGAGCTATCTGGAGAGACCTTGCCTGTTTTGCCCTGCACTCCTGGTGGCACACATCAGTCACGTATGTCAGCGTGGCCAGCCCTTATAATACGGTTGGCAACCCTCCCCCACCATGCCATACCAGACACTTCCTCCCTGCAGCCTTCAGGGCCTTGTGAGGGAAATTCGCAGGTCAGGCCGAGCAGTATGAAGGCAAATGCATTAGCTGATGTTGGCCTGATTTCCTTGACTTTGCTGCCCCGGAGGGACACATTACCTGTCCCTGAGACAACAATGCTGCAGTTTCTCCTGGGCCCAGCTTTTCTGGCTGCCTGTGGGGAGCTAGGTGGCCCAAGTGAGGAGAGTCTACCTCTGAGCTGCTGACAGAGACTGCATGGGCTGCTTCCTGCTCCCTCCCTCTTCTGCCCAGGCACAGCATGCAGTGCAGACTCACAGGGCTGCCCTCACAGCAGAGCCGGTTGCAGTCGAGGCACTCCCATGCTGGGCACCGCCTTGCGCTAGTAATGCGGTTTGCTCATGTAAGGCAAGCAGCCTATCACTGAGCTACAGTCACAGCCCTCTGCCCCCATCCGCCCATTGTTACACTTATTTTGAGACAGAGTATCTCAAAGTTTTTTGTGCTGGACTTGAACTCATGACCCTCCTGTCTCAGCTCCCGCATAGCTAGGATGACAGACTCGCACCAACATTCCTGAGAGGAATCAGATTTAGATAATTTCGTGTTTGGCAATTTGCTTTATTATCAATCTACCTCCATCCCTCAGAGGTAGTGAAAGCAAATCTCCTGTTGTCTGCTGAAGGTGTTAACAAGTGATTCAGGGAGAGGAGACTCAAGAGGACAAGGAAGACAGGGAGAGAACAGGATCGAGGATTCTGGGTGATCCGCCCAAGACCATTTCATTGGCAGAGCTAGAAGCTTGACTGAGGAGCCTCCTGTCCTCTCCTGAATGCTGGCCCCGACGGGCTCACTGGGGTTACAGAGGCAGCACACTTGAGAGCGCCAGTGCTCATGAGAAGAGTACGGGAACCCGCTGACTGATCTTTCAATCCTGGGCTGTTTTTCTAAATTGATAAGTAGAGCATGTGCACAGTGTAAACTCACATACGGAGTGTAAGATAGTCCCAGCTGTGGAAGAGCGCAGAGAAGGCCAAAGGCACCCGACATGCTGGACTCAGAGCTGTGTCTTCACAGCAGTGGAATTTTCCCATAGTGGGCTTACTATGTTTATAGCAGGGAGCGCGTATGTTTAAGACTGTCCGCAAGATCTCTGTGTGATTCGTATGGTGGTGACAAAGCTGTGTCCTGTGGTAATACATCTTTACCTGACCCTGCTTTCCCTCTGCCACCACTGAGGTAGAGCTGGCTGGACAGTCACCCAACATGGCATCTGTATGTCAATCAAGTATCCTGGCTCTCCTAGGAGAGGTGTGGTGCAGAGAAAGTAAAGCCCACAGCCCATTATTAGGGCCAGCTCTCTGCTTGTAAGCAAGCTGCCCACTCCTGACCTCTGTTTCACCACTGTCAGTGGTGTGACAGGAGATATCATGATTATAGGCTAATCTTAGGAACGCAAGATGCCTCCAGGCCTTGGCACTCATCAGCGTCCTCGTGGACACGTCTTGAAAGAAAGTACAGCTATGCCGTCAGCTGACCCTGCTGCCGGCTGCAGCACACGTAGGCTGTGTGTGGGGACTGTTCCAGTATGTGTACCCCCTGCTGACCATGTGCTCTCTGCCTTCCCTTTTCCTACCTGCTGTGCAGAAGGAGTTTCCTCACTTGGGGGCCTTCTCAAGCCTGTCGCCTATACCTGGATTCACCAAGTGGCTTCTTGGTCTCCTGAATGTGCAGGGAAAGGAACATGGGAGGAACGAGCTATTCACAGACTCAGAGTGCAAAGAAATCTCAGAGGTCACAGGTGACCCGGTTCACGAGAGCCTCAAGGGCTTCCTGAGCAGTGGTGAGTGGGTGAAGTCAGAGAAACTGGTGCAGGCACTGCAGGGGCCGCTGATGAGGTTGTGTGCCTGGTACCTGTATGGTGAGAAGCACCGAGGCTACGCCCTCAACCCAGTGGCCAACTTCCATCTGCAGAATGGGGCCGTGATGTGGCGTATCAACTGGATGGCTGACAGCAGCCTGAAAGGCCTCACTAGCTCCTGTGGCCTCATGGTCAACTATCGCTACTACCTGGAGGAGACGGGCACCAACAGAATCACCTACCTGGGCTCCAAGAGCATCAAAGCCTCTGAGCAGGTCCTCAGCCTAGTGGCCCAGTTCCAGAAGAACAGCAAGCTCTAGGGACATCCTCCCAAAGCCTGGGCCCTTGCTCAGAAAGGAACTGTGTGCGATGGACCAGGCTTACTCACCGTAGGAACCTTTTCAGGGAAGCCACAGCTGTGCTGTGTCCCCTGACCTCAGCTGTCACTGTGCTGGCCGACTCACTGCTTGGAGGAGGTGCTGGTGTGGGTGCACACACTGTGGGAGATAGCACTGTGCTCCTCCAGAAGCTGCCCTGCTGCCCCACAACCTGGGCCTTCAGGAAGCTCTGCGCTCTGCAGTGTCACCCGCAGGCTGCCCATGCCCAGGACAGAACCCAGAGTACAGACCCTTGGATCTTGTAGAGCTCACAGTCATGTCTTCCTTCCTGTCTCTGCCATGGCTGCTATTGCAGCTTATAGCTCAGACTGGAGGCTTTGTGACATGCACAGGGCATAGTTGGCCCCTCAAGGATGCTGCTGCTTGAGGCCAGGGTTGGCTTATGGGGCTTAAATGAGATTCCAGTTCATAATGAACTGAACAGTAAAGAACGAGTCTGTTCTATAAACACTAAACATGATTGTTCACTACACACCTTTCTTCAAGTGTGCTTCACTGTGTACTTTTACTCAAGATCGGAGTCCTGGCAAGGCTCAGGGTCAGCTCTGAAATGTCCACAGCATCACATTCCCCAGCCAATCCATTGGGAGCAGAGTATAGATGAAGTCAGGTGCAGGACGAGGAGCGGAGAAGAGGTGTGTATGTGTGTGGTTGTCTGTATCTCGGCATGTCTGCATGACTGAGAAGGTCTGTATGTGTTGATGTGTGTAACTGTGTGTGTATATATGCTTGTGACGGGGCTGGGGACAGGATGGTTTTTTGAGTGTATCTGTATGCATCTACATCCATACACGTGCATCTATGAGTGTCAAACATCAGCAGGCACAGGGCTCCTCCTCTCAGTTGGACATGCATGTCCCTTGCCTTTGTTGACTGCATCTTCTAGACCTTCCCAGACTGGGCTCCTGGAAGCAGCTGGGATTAGGGGCTAGTGTCCTCTTCACCCAACTAGAGGCAGGGAGTAGCCGAGGCAGGGAGACCTCCAAGGCATAATCTGTCCCCCAACTTCACTCAATACCCTGTTCTACAGGTCACCCTCAAACCGCCTGGCTCTCTATCAGCTTGCTGACCACCCTTTAAAGTGTAGCCCTGGAGCCCCTCCCTCCCCTGGCCTTCACCTGCTGCCAGCACTCCAGTAATGGCTTCCTTTGCTGTGTTCTTGGTGCTGGGTCATCTGACCTGTTGGGATCCCACCATGGCCCAACCCTTCTAGCCTGCAGGGCCCTCCAACAGCTCTGGAACCCCATCCTCACTAAGACCTATGGCAGGATGCTCCTGTTGATACAGATGGGAAAATAAAAGGACACGTCTCAGTAATCCACTTCCTTTCTCAGGAGCTGGGGGATCTAAATGAAATGAGGATGGTGGAATGCGGGTCCTGGAATTAGCACAGCATTTGTGGTGTGGTAGATCGCTCTGGCCCCTTCCCAGGCCAGCTGCTCATTGTAGTTGCTGTCCACCCATTGCCATCAGACAGCACTGCTGCAGGTCCCCTGCCTTGTCCAAAGGGTGCAGAAGAGTGGGGTTTGGGTGTGTTAACTAGTCCCTTGCTCGCAAAGGCAGTCTATCCAGAGCCACATCAGCCCACATAGACCTTGAACCTGAGCGTGTGCCCGCCTTTATCTCATGCAGATCTCACTAGACTCCAGGGAGTCTTGACGAAGCCACTCAGCTATCTCTGAATCTTGCAAGCTGTGGACGTACGGCACAGCCTGGCCCAGGTCTGCAGCCTGTGGTTTCAAAGGAGAGTTCCTAGGACATGTTGTCTTAGAGTTCTACCATAGGTCCCGGTGTGTTACTTTCCCCAGGGGTCCATTTTTTTAAAGTTCTTAATCACGAGCAAGAATTTTAGAATGTTTGTCCATCTGCTTTCACGTTTGGTATGTTTTCTTTGTTTTATCACATTTTTCTATTTATTTATGCATGTATGTCGGCACTCACGCTGTGGCATTCGTGTGGATGCTGGAGGACAACTTGAGGAGTCAGTTTTCTCCTGTGGTGGGTCCAGGGCTTGAACTCAGGCAGTGAAGTGAGTCTTGGCATCAGGGCCCTTACAGGTGAGCCGTCTCATGAGCCATGTGTGCGCATTTTCTAGTACACCCTACCTGGGCCCTGCGCTCACAGGAGAAACTTGTAGGAAGGAACCTTCATTAACTATTTACATATTTATTGTCAGCAAACCAATGACTGACTTCTATCAGCTGTGGTCGGTGTTCTCAAAATGTTTAATTTGGCTTTTTGGAAGCTATAACACCTTTTGTAATAAAAACAATAGTTCAAATAAAGGCAGGATTTCTGCGCTAGCCTGGAAAGTCTGAAAAATAAAAGTAAAAAAAATAGCTTCGATAGCATGTAGAGGAGAGGTTCATTTATTTCGTACAAGATACATTTCTCTTTAAAGTATATATACAGGAGCAGAAGTCACCCAGTTTAACATTCTCTCCCTATATGGCAGGTGTGAGACACCTTGAACTGGCAAAGGATATCCAAGCAGTACTTGTTGGTGTGGGGATGAATGGTTGATGCTCTTCCCTGTGGAAGAATTAGATGTCGTAGTGTATTAATACACACAGGCTACCTAAAACTGTACTGCACATGGGTCCTTAGATATCAGGATTCAGGCCTGTATAAGGAAACTTGTCCTAACCTCAATGAAAGGCAGGCTTTTCGGCAATTATAAAGGAAGCAGATGACAATTTTTAAAAAGTTTTTAATTACGTTTTTAGTTACTGGGAGGGATGCAAAGCACAAACGTGGAGACCAGAGGAAGAGGCCTTGTGGAAGTCAGTTCTCTCCTTCCACCATGTAGATCGGTCCCCCAGGATTGAACTCAGCTCATCAGGCCCAGAAGGACGTATCTTTGCCCACTGAGCCATCTCTCCAACCTGTGCCTTTTCTTCTCGCGGCACGGAGAGGACCATCGCCTCCAGCCCTGGGAAGCACCGAGTTTATTGCCACTCTTGGGAGCATAGGTGTGGAGTTCCAGGAGAACAGATGGAGGTGGCACTCCAGCACCAGAGGGACGAGGCTCATGGCACAGCGCCTAGACTGATTATTCTTAAGGAACTGAGAGCTCTTGCCTCTTCCACAGCTCCATCCCCAGAGAACAGTTACCCCTGTCTGGGCTGAAAGATAAGCACACCTGAGCAGCCCACGGTCAGCAGGCTGGGAGTGTGGGAGCCACATCAGCAGCCATGGTCACCCATCCCAGTGTGCTCCTCCCCTAGCCAGCCATGCTCCTCCCAGTGTGCTCCTCCTCCTAGCCAGCCCTGCTCCTCCCAGTGTGCTCCTCCCCCTAGCCAGCCATGCTCCTCCCAGTGTGCTCCTCCCCCTAGCCAGCTGTGCTCCTGACCTCACACACCTGCACATCCTCCTAGGAGCAGGGACTTTGCTCACTGCAAATCTGAAGTGTCCTTAGGGTGGCTGTGGTGGTGGCACTATGGGAAAGGAGACTCGGAGACAAGGCGAGGGCATGACTCACTGCCATGCATCAGGTTTGTGCCAGATCGACTCAGAGGCAGTCTGGGGTGCCCGCCTATACCAGATTGTGAGATAGAGTCCTGGTGAAGACCCTCTCTCAAGGAAGCTCCAGTCCTCCCCCAATCCCTCCTCATCTCCCCCTTCTTTACAGGGCACAGGCAAGGAGATAAGTCACCTGACAGGACAACGGGTGACTTCAAAGCCCTTCCCAGCTTGCAAGGGTGGGCGCTCTCCAAAGCCTCTTCCTGGAGCCTAGGCAGTCACAGGAGTGCTCCCTCCTGCCCAGCTCCTCCACCTGCTAGCTGGGGCCCAGGCACCTCAGGAGAACTAGCAAAGCCCCTTCCTCCAGCCACTGCTAGGGACAGCGGCCTCACAAGAGCCTGCTCTGCAAGGCCAGGCTTTCCCCAAACTGCCCTGCAGCAGTATGGAGAGCAGAGCAAGCGAGCAGGCCCTCCCAGGACCTCTCCCTCAGTGACAACCTTTCCTTGGCCATCCCAGGCCCTGTTATCCCCAGAGAGACTGGGAAAGCCCTGGACAGCCCTGTAGGGGAGCAGAGCCTCCCTGGCTCAGCCTTGGGCTCTAGACTGCAGGGCCATGAGAAGCACAGCCTCAGCTCCCCAAGGCCACTTTCCTGCACCCCAACCTCCTCCCAGCCCTCATACTCCTCCCTCACCTTCCCTATTCCTCCCTCCCTCCTTCACCCCTCCCTCTTCTCATCTTCTCCTGCCTACCTCTTCCCTCCTCATCCACACTTCTCTTTTATTCTCCCTCCTCCCTTCTCCTCACACTCACCCCTCCTCCCTCCTCCTCTCACACTCGCCCCACCTCCTACCTCATCTCACACTCACCCCCTCCTCCTACCTCCTCTCACACTCACACCCTCCTCCCACCTCCTCACACTCAC
>NW_026067927.1:25139725-25144252 GCF_014885135.2 Alexandromys fortis
CTGCCCCCCTCCTCCCACAACCCTCCTTCCAGAGTCCCCCTCCCATAGCCCCCCTCTTCCCATAGCTCCCATCCTCCCACAGCCCCATCACATACTCTCTCATCCCACACCCTCCTCCTACTCCCTCTCCTGCACCTCCAACATCTCCCTCCCACCTTCTCTGCTCTTTCCCTTTTCCTTCCCATCGTCCTTTCCTCCCAATATACCCTCTCTCCTGTTTCCAGTTCCTTCCGCCCTGCCTCCCTGTCCTTCTTCTCCATTCTTTCCTCCCCCTTGCCCCTTCCCTCTTCCACCCCACTCCACCTTTCTC
Organism: Alexandromys fortis; assembly: GCF_014885135.2. NCBI lineage: Eukaryota > Metazoa > Chordata > Mammalia > Rodentia > Cricetidae > Alexandromys > Alexandromys fortis. The sequence goes on from NW_026067927.1 coordinate 25,140,036, forward strand.
CCTTCTCCCGTTCTATCTCTTCTTCCCCACTCCTTCTAGTAATCCTCCCTCCTGCTCACCTGTCCCCATCATCTCCCCCTTCCTTCCCTCTTCCTTCCTCTACACCCCATCTTTTCTCCACTTCCCCTGACTCCCTTTCCCTTTCTCACTCCCCCCTCCCACAGTTCCCTTCCTTTGTCCACCCCCTCCTTCCATCTCCCTCTTTCTGGAACCTTCCTCTCTTCTCCCTCTTCCCACCTCCCTCTCCCCTCTCTTCCATTCTTTCCCCTTCCTCTCCTCCTCTCTTCCCATTCCACCTCCACCCCGTCCTCCTCTAACCTCCCCTCTACTATCTCTCCTCCTACCTCCCCAGTTTCTTCCCATTTCCCCCTCCCCCTCCTCCTACTCCACCTCTTCCCTTCTTCCCTCCCCAGTTCACCCCTTCTCCCCTTTCCCCCTCCCTGCCCTCTTTCTCCCTCCTTTCTCTTCTTCCCACCTCTCTTCCCCTCCCCTTTCCTCCTTCCCTCCCCTTTCTCCTTCTTTCACTCCCTGCCTCCTCCCTCTCGTCTCTCTATCTCTTCCCCTTGTCTCCTCCCTCTTTACCCCACTCCTACTCTCTATTTCCCAGTCCTTCCCTTCCTCTCCCTTCTCCCCTTCCTCCTCCTCTGCTCTCCCTACCCTTTCTCTGCTCATTTTTCTTCTCCTTTCTGTCCCTTGTAGTCTCCTCCTCCTTTCCCCCTCGTTCTTCCTCCCAGCTCCCCTTTCCCTCATCCCCTTCTACCTCCCCCATCTTCCTCTTCTCTCCCTCCTTTTGCTCTTCTCCCTCCATTCCTCCTCCCTCGCTCGGTCTAGCCCCACATTGCCCTCCTCTTTCTCCTTCCTCTCACACATTTTTGTGGGTCCCCTCTTCCTTCCTGTCCTGTCTTCCTCCAAACCTGCCTTCGTCCTACACACTCTCGAACCTGTTGACCACTTATACGTGGCTTTAGGAAGCAGGTCCTACATGGTGAGCTGGGCTATCAGTGGGTTTTGGGGGCTGGATTGCTTACACCAGAGCTCCCACCAGCCTCAGCCCACCTGGCAGGATGCTTCACTCCTTAGGTGCCCCCACTGAAGCTACCCAGACACTAGGAACTAGCTCAGACCAAAGTGGCAGTCCAGCCTCACACCCCGGTCCCTCGGAGGCTGCCCCACTGACTGAAACCAGGCAGGACTTTGTGATGCAATAAACAGGCACCTGTATCCATGTCCCCCAGATCCCCTGTTGCCTCATCGGGGTGGGGTTCCCTGGGGGATGGCCAGCTGCACTGTGCCTCTCCCCCCCCCACCCCACCAGTAGTCCCTTCCACCAGCTCTGCCGCCAGCAGCTTATCATCAGGTAAACTGAGGCTGGAGGGCCAGTGGGCTCTGTCTGGAGTCTGGGAGGTAGAGCGGGGAGGGGAGCTCCGGGGAGGTGGTAGCTGAGCCCCTTGAGGAGTCAGTTGGTTAAATGGGGCCCCAAAGCAGCATTTGTTGGGTATCCCAAGAACATGCTAAGAGTCCCAAGCCTCAGTCTTCCCATCAAATGGGTTTACCAGGACTCTGTCCAACCCCTGACCTTTGCTGCCCAGCCTTCCCTGGTCCTGCCAGCTGGTGGCACTTTCAGCCCAGGTCACAGCTCTCCATGCTGGCAACTGTCTATCATGAATCCAGACTCTTGGACACAAGCACCCATCCCACAGACAGGCTGATTCCTAAATCACACAGAAGCCAGACAGCCTGTGAGGAAGAGGACTCCAGAGTCCAGGGTAGCTGGGAGCTACTTGCCAAGCCTCAAATCCCTTGGCCTTCCATGGCACCCTGCTACTTCCTGATACGGTGACCACAGGAAAGTTGGCTTACCTCAGTTTCCCTTGAGCATAGACTTGCCAGCACACACCGCAGCATCTGCAGCTCCTCACCACCACACAACCTCGCCAGACCTTTAAAAGGCCTCCAGGGCTGACAGCACAATTCCTAAGCCTTCAAGTTCACAGCCGCGGGCAAATGAAGCTGGCTCTCATCTTGCATGTGACCCTGGGTCCCCCATTGCCTTGTGAAACTTTGCTTCTGGCAAAGATGCCACTGGGGATGGTCTGTGGGGAGCTTCTGCACCACCCCTGCTCTGCCCTGCCCTGTCCCCTGTCTCCCACCTTCTGCCTCGTGTGCAAACGTCCTATGGCTGGCATAGCCTGTAGTTACAGGCTGGGGCTTAAGACCACAGGAGAATCTCTTAGCAGGTAGGAAAGCTGAGGACTAGAGCCCAGCAGGTCCGCCCATCTCAGCCCCAGGATTGCTCTTGCTGGCTCTGCCATCCCCAGTACTGCAGGCTGCCTCAGCCCTGACCTCAGGCTCAGAGCTAACCAACCCAGGTTGATTTCATTTCAAGGTCCTCGATGCATCTGTGAAGACACTTTTCCCACACAGTCAGCTCTCAGGTTCCTGGGGTTAGGATGTGGGCAAATGGCGGCCACCAACATTAGTGACACCTGTTCCCTCTGCTCGGGGTTGATGGTGTCTTACATGGATCTGCTGTAACAGTTCACGTTACAGACTGCTGACATCACACACACACACACACACACACTCGCACACACGCACGCACGCACCACCTTTCCCCTTTCACTCACACTATCTCCCCCTGCCCCGTCACATCCTTCCCACTGTTATTATAATAACAGGAAAGATACAAGAGACAATATTCTAGATAGTCACAGGGGGAGAAGCTGATCAAGCGGCTTAGAGAGTTAGACCTGGGGCCAGGCTGGGGCCCTTGAGCAAGCCTTACCTGCTCACTCAAGTCCTCCTGTTTCTCTGCACACCATCAAGTCTACCCTGCCCCATCCCTTTCTCCTAGGGCTTTCTGATCTCCCCGAGTCTGGTGCCCTGCACCACCCAGAGGGGCTTATCCCTGCCTATCTCACCTTCCCCCAGAACCATGGGGTGGTAGCCCTGTGAGCTCTGCACCCCTCAAAGCTCATCTGTGTACCTGAGCACCAGCAGAGCGCTGCCCTTCCAAGCCTAGTCCCTTTGTGACCTCCATTAAGGTGCCTCCCCTCAGGCTTCCCATTTAATAATACCTGGATTTTGCTTTGTAAACCCCCCAGCACCCAGGCAGGGTTGGAGGTTCCCTCCCGCTGTGTGCCTAGCATCCTTTGGCTCCTAAGAGCCTTGTGCTGCCCAGATCATCCCTTCCTCTAACATCTGACAGACCTACACCAGGACTTTGGCACCCACCCTACTGGGCCCCTCAGGCCTGAGAGCCCAGCTTCAGCTCATAGCCCCCAATATAGTGCCCTGGCAGAGCTGGCCATCTGGCTTTCTTACTCCAGGGTCATAAAGATCATCCCTGAGAGGGAGAAAAGGGAAGACACCCTGCCCCACCTGCCTGGAACTCACATCCCAGTGTGGAGGATCACACGAACACAGGAACAGGTAAGTGTGAAAAACACGGAGGAGCAGTGGGCGCTCTGTGGAAAACGCAGATCTGTCCAGTGTGTGTGTACCTGGGTGTGTATACACCCATGCAAATATATATGGAGGTCAAAGGAAGACTTGGGTGCCTCCCATGGTCATTCTCCATTTTCTTTTCCACCGGGCTCCTGAGTGCTGGCTGGGATAACGGTGTTTGCCACTCTACCCAGCCTTCCCACTACACCGGAAGCTCACAGTGTTTTGAGCCATCTCCACCCCTAACTATTGGATGATAGGCATGCACAGCCATACCTGGCTTCTATGTGGATTCAAGTTCAGGTCCTCTGAATTCCTGCCTTGAGAGTGGGCTTACCACTGAGCCATCTCTCCAGCCCCAGAAAGCACCATTCTATACAGGGCGCTGTGGTCTCACTGAGGAGACACTGTTCACAGGGAAACCTACAAACAGAAGGAAGAAGGGTGGACGGTCAGAGCATTGTGTGCCTAGGGAATGGCTGCAATTAAGCCTCTGAGGCACGAATGTCAGGCATGCAATGAAGCCATCCAACTCCCGAAAGGGCTTCCAGAGATGCTCGTGAGATTTGCTGTGGGCCAGTGTTGAAATAGAAAGCGGTGGGGCTGCGTCCCCAACACCCCGGCCGCTTGGCTAGCTCATGCCCGAAATAACAACATACAAACTGTATTCATTTAAGAACTGCTTGGCCCATGAACTCTAACCCTTACAGGCTAATTCTCGCACCTGGACTAGCCCATTTCTAATGATGTGTGTAAGCACCCCAAGGTGC
>NW_026067927.1:25144783-25226735 GCF_014885135.2 Alexandromys fortis
TGGAGCCTGTGGTCAGGGTGAGCATGGAGCCTGTGGTCAGGGTGAGCATGGAGCCTGTGGTCAGGGTGAGCATGGAGCCTGTGGTCAGGGTGAGCATGGAGCCTTTGGTCAGGGGAAGCATGGAGCCTGTGGTCAGGGTGTGGATAGAGCCCTGGGAGTCTGGGTTTACATGGAGTTGTTTGAGCCACTGAGATAGGCACTTTTGAGGGAGGACACTCAGCGGAGGTGGGGGCTGCTGTGACATGGAGGTGGCTATTGCTTCCTCACCTTGAGCAGTCTGAGCCCAAGAACTGACCTGTGGGCCTCCTGGGGGTTCTCCTTCTGCTCTTAGCTTCTCTCCCTGCCCTCTGCCTGTCGACATTGCCTGCCCTGAGCACCAGCCACACCCAGCCATAAGCAGTCCTGGCAGTAGCCGGGGTGTCACCGAGGGAAAACTGTGTCCCCGAGCTCCAGAGCCACAGCCCCAGTGCCCTCAGAGCCCAGCAAGGTTTGTCATTACCAGCCCACCCACCTTTGGTTCAGTGCCATCCAGAGTAGGACATGGCCATCCTACAGTATGCCCAGTTGTGGACATGGGGACGGGGGCAAACACTTGGGCCAGATAGGAGACAACCAGCTCACCACAAAAGGTTTGGACAGGACCCAGGAAGGTAGGGCCTTAGCAGGGGGTGCCTTCCAAAAACGAGTGTCAGGCAGGAGGGAGGGCAGAGTTGGATAGAAGACCAGGAACCCAACCCAGTTGGCCTAGAATTCAACCTAGCTCTTCCCTGCTGATAATAAAGATGACAATATGGTTGCTGACACCTTTGCCCCGGGTCTGGTTCCATTCCTCTCCTCAGCTCCTCCCTGGGCATACAGAAACTGAGACTCAGAGTGCTTGGACCACTTAGCCATGACAGACAGGCCCAGGTCCCCACCACGCTTAGCAGAAAACTGTAGTCACCACTGCCCTTTCTTGAGCCCACTCTGGTTCACTGTGGGGCCCTGTGGTGGTCCTCACACTCACCCCTTTGACCCCAGGCCCTTGGCACACCCTGCTTTTCCTAGCCCCTCCCCTGGAACTCCACTGTCCTTCAGGCCATAGAGAAAGCAGCCCTCCTCCCTTCCCTCCCTCCCCAGACCAGAACCTCTCTTGTTCACCCGATAACTCGATATTCAGAGGCCCACGTGAGGTGTCACCTTTGTGGACTGACCAAGGCACAGCAGGGAACATCTAGCAAGGCCGGCCCTGGCTGACCCATCCCACAGGGCAGGTCACTGACCCTGCCACTATTGCCTGCATCTACCCACATGTCACCCTGGCCCTTCTCCTTACCCCCCTGCTCGTAAATATGCAGGAGTTCACTGAAGCATACCTTAAGCTGGCTTTTCTCCCTGTGCAACCTCGGAGAGCATTCATCGGAGCTAAATGAAGTAATGTTTGCTGCTCCCCCACCCTACCCGCACCTTCCCATGAAGCTTCAGTCCTTCGCACACCTGCCCTGACACTTCCACCCTCAGCAGAAAGACTCAAAGACAAGCCATGTGTAGGAGCTGAGGGCTGATGTGACAATGGCAAACCAGTGCGGCCAGGAATGCCCCCTCTCAGGCAGTGAAAATGACTCGGACAGTACAGCAAAGAAGCCACTGAACCAGCCTGTTCAGGGATCGAATATTCACGTTTAAACTGTGTGTCAGTGTTCGGCCAGGTGATAAGTGAAAATAAAGTCAATTCTGATACTTGAGGCAGGAGAACGTCTACAAGGGGTAGCTCAGATTGCATCCATAGTGAGTGTTGGGTCAGATGGGACGGGTGAACCAGCCTTGGCCATGGATAGACAGGCCCAGGTCTCCACCATGCTGTCACTGACCCCTTGGTATCCTCTCTGCCCCTTCCTGTGCCCTGTCTTCTGCCTTCACCCAGTGAGCAAACTCTGCCTACCAGTCTGTTCACGTGTGTTCACGTGCAACCTTGGGCACCCTTCCCACCTGCCTTAGGGATTCTCCAACAGGAGAACATGCCAGGACTTCGTTAATGAGTCTCTGTGACTGACACTTGGCTGGTGGCCCACATTGGGCCTCCATACAGTGCATAGCTTCTCACAGCCATCACCAAAAGTTTGTGTGTGTGTGTGTGTGTCAAATGCCTAGCCAGGCACACAGACCATGATTGGCTGTCTCCAAGCCTCATGGTTAACTGGTGACCCCCTAGAGGACCTATGACTGTCGTACCTACTGGGGACTGATGTCACCTTGATTAGCAGCTTCCTGTCCTCAAATTCACCCCACTCTGTGGTTTCCTGCTGTTTGGTCTCAGAGACGTTTATTCTGAAAATTCTGAAATCTCACAGGGAAGGCTGGCCCATGGAGGAAGTGGCTGCAGTTAGACCAGCTGGGTGGGCATCCGTCCATCCGCTCCCCAGCGCTCCCCCTCAGAGGAGCCCAAGGGGACAGAGGCACTGGCACACTAAGGACAGGAGCAGCAGGAAGCTTGAGCTGACTTGGGGTTGTAGAACAAATGCTGTGAGCCCTGGGGACAGTCTGACAGGGAAAACAGAACCACAGTGGGAGCCTGGCCAGGCACCCAAGTGAGGAGGCACTGCCCTGGCCCCCGGGAGTGCCAGCCTGTTCAGGCCCAGCATCTAGGGCCTGTTATTAAGTTTCCAGGAATCTTGGTGACTCGGTTGTTAAGTACACCTGCTATTAAGGATTAAATGGTATGAACTAGAAATCCACACATTCATAAAGATGAGACAGGCCAGCTGGTCCTGTCCACTTTCCCCCTGCCTGAGTTCGCCAGGTCTCAGGGCTGTACGTCTTGGAGTAACAGTGTTCAGTCAGTCATGGAATCCTTGTTCCACTCTGGTCACGTGAACCCAGTGGTGGAGGTTACACCACAGGAAGCAGTACACTATACAGCTTTCGTCATCACCCCAAAACTGGTTCTTGCTTTTCTAGGGCTTCGTTGATTTTTATTTATTGTTGGGGAATGGCACATGTGCGTAGGTCAGAGGACAATTTCAGGAGTCAGTTCTCACCCTCCGCTGTGTAGGTCCCACCCAGTGATGAGACTCAGGTCGTCAGGTTGGGCCACAGGCACCTTTGCCACCTGAGCCATCTTGCTGGCCCCGAGAAGCTGATTCTTAAGCACTTGCCAGAACCCAACTCCTGGCCCCTCTCATCCTGTTCTTCAACCTCTTGCCATGGCTGCCTTGATCAAATGCAACCAGAGAGCAAGCTCATGTAGTGCTTGGGCATGGGGTTCCCCAGGGCGCAGTCTCCTAGGACTCGAAGAGAGCCATGAAGGAGTTAGGTGTTGGGGAAGCTGGTGGAACATGACTGGCAAGCAGCTTCTGCCCCTGGGAGGAAAGTCACAACCCCCCTTGCAAGGCTGCAGCACCTTAGTGCTGACCTGGGGACTGGCATGGACCTTCTTGGAGGTGTGGCTGCTCTGCTCATGTGACAGACACTACCAGCCCATGTGCTGTCTGCCTTCAAACATAATGATGTTCTGCTCAGGCAGCGGTGGTGCAGCCTTTAATCCCAGCGCTCAGGAGGCTGAGGCAGGCGGATCTCTGTGAGTTTGAGGTCAACCTGGCTAGTTCCAGGACAGCCAGGACTGTTACACAGAGGGAAAAAAAAACAAAAAAACAAAAACAAACAAACAAAAAGATATTCTCCTTGAAGAAACAGACCTTCATTTTGGATTCTTTGTCCCTTCCTGAGTGGGTTTTGGGTGACCAGGGGCTGTGGAAGCTCAGGCATCAGGATCCTGGGGGCTGTGGGAAGCTACTGTGGCCTTCAGCTAGGGCTTGGGATTCAGTGGGTGTGGAGCTGGTTTGTGTCTCTCATGCGCTGCTGATGTGAACAGGGACCCACAGTCAGGACTAACCTACCTGCTTCAGCCCACTCTCCTGACGGTCAGAGGCTTTGTGACATTGTACCACCCAGAACAGAGGGGTGACCAAGGGTGTGGCTCCCTGTGGAGTTCGGTGATCCTGTGAGCCACAGTGCACGCCAACTACAAAGCCAAGTGAAACTGTGCACGTTGCCTGGCCCTGACCAGGACCGTGGCTGACTCAGTATTTCAAGGATGTTCTAGGCCTGGAATGTCAAGGGCGCTTTCCTGAGAACAGGAAGTTGAAGCCTGTCTGTCTGTCTGCAGAAACCAGAAACTCAGGGGCAAAGTCATGGCAGGGAGGGAAACAAGAAGTCAGAAGTCAGGGCAGAAAAGGCCAGGCCCAAGCTAAGGATGAGTCCAGATATCAGTCAGGGTCAGCCAGCCCCAAAGGATCTGCCCCTCAAAGCTCAGTGTGGGATTCGAGAAAAGAGCCACGCGCCAAGGGAATGTTCTGGTCTCTGTGGCCCCATTTTACTCCAGCACTGAGAGGAGGCACCGACAAACTGGGGATATACATCAGCAAGAGGTTAAAACCCAAAGTGAGGGCCTGATGGAAGTCCTCCAAGGGGGCCGGGCATGCCCTCCCCAAATGCGGTGAGGTCACAGAGATACCCGCGCTTCACCCCATGGAGCTCACGCCTCACCTTCTTGGCCCCCTTCTCCTGACAAGGACCCAGAGGAGGCTTGCACTTGAGAGTGGGCAAAGGGACACATGATGCCAGCTGTGCCTCGGCCCAAAGCTGCCTGCAGAAATGGCTGTACAAGGAGTGTGGCCCATGTCTCCCCAGCTGACACCAGACTTTGCGCCGCAGAAGAAAGGAGGAACTGGACCACTCTGAGAAGCGGCGGAGTCTCCGACTCTGGGCCACAACGCTATGACCTTGGATCCCACTAACAGCCTGCTCTAGACCTGAGACACCACTGCCGGCCCACACAGCTCCATACACACACGAAGATGCACACTCCCACATGCATGCAACATGCACCCATGCATTGACAAACATGCACACAAGCACATACAATGTGCACATGGAACTCTCCGGAAAAGCTCTCCAGAGGAAAGCTTCCACTTCCTCCTGAGGACAGGAAGTAGCCGTGACCTTGAGGCTTCCTTGGGACAGTTGCCAAAGTTCATGACCCAATCAACCTCTTCCTTTCCAGTCTTCAAATTGTACGTGGAGGTACATTTTGCTTGGCAGACTTTGCTTTCCTCCTCTTTGTCTTCCTTTTCCTCGCCTCCTCGTTGCTCTTCCTCAGGCTGTTCCTAGCATGGCCAGCCTGGCCAGCCTGGGTATCTTCCCATGCTTACGTAGGCAGTCACCACCAACAGGTCCCCAGCACAGCAAAGTACCAGGTCTTTGAGTCAGTGGAAGTGGGAACTTTAGGCCATTTCGAAGAGCGGGTGGCTGTCACTCAAGTGGAGCACACAGGGCTGAATTTGATCCTGAGTAACCCTGTCCCTGCTTAGACCTCAGCTTCTCCTCCCAGGAAGTGAGGTGTCATCTCCCTGTGAGTCTAGATGCCCTATGCCCAGAATTTTGTACCCTGCCATTAGCTGGCAAAGTATTGGGGCTCAGCAAGCTCAGAACCCCCAAGGTGAGGGTATAAGGTGAGAGATCTTATTTCGTCCTTGGTTGGGGAGATGGGGACTGTCCTATTGACAAGGTAGAGTATGGTGTCCACACGTAGGAAGGAGGTCATGGAGGTCTGGAGTTGACCCAGAATCCTTGACAGCAGCAAGCAGGCCTGTCCTGGATCACACACTGATGGCAGCAGAGCCAGGCGCGCAAATGGTGTCTGACCTTCATGCCTGGGTATCATCTCCATGAGCGGGGAATGGACTGCAGAAGAGGATGTGTGGACCACAGTTCCTCTCCAACCCCGACAGCGAGGCTGCCCCCACCTTCTACCCATGTACCTACCAACTGTGCACAGCCTCCAAGCTTGCCCAGGCCCGACTGGGCCGCTGGCATGCCTTTGTAGAAAGCCACGGCAGCCAAGGCTGCAGGACAGGACAGACTTGCCAGCACACTAGGCTAAAGAAAAGCAGGCCAAGATCCTGGGCCTGCCTGATCCTGCCTAGCGGGGCCGTGTCAGTAGGGCAGGGGGTTCCGCTACTCAGCCAAGGCCCCTTGCTCCCACAGTGTCTTAACTCATGCTCAGAAGGGTGTCCCTGCTTAAAGATGGGTGTGTCCCTGATCCCCAAGGGAACCTTGCAGAGCGGCCTCCATCGTGAACAGTCATGAAGGTGTGGCGGCAATGATGCTGGAGATGATGGCAACGACTTAGAAACCTTTGTGACTGTATGGCTTCTGCCCAGAATGTGAACCATCCTTCCAGACAAAGAACACCCTCAAGGAGGCTCTCTCTGCTTCAAGTCTGGAGAGGGAGCTGCAGAGCCTGGGCAGCCAGCCTCTTCTCCTCTGACAAATCCACCCACCTCAGGTTTCATCCCATTTGGCAGCCAGTCTTGGTGGTGATCCTGTTGTCCAGTCTAGTTTTCTCTGCTTCATCCCAGTGGCTCCTTCTCTAAGTCACGAGTCACCCTGGTCTGAACTAGTGGGGTACTTCTAGGCCACTTAAGAGATCCTTGCCAGTGTGGTATGAGGACCAGGCCATGCCAGGATCACAACCAGGCGGAGTCCAAGCCCTGGGAAGCATAGCCAGTCACAGACTTTCTCCAGAGTGGCAAGAATAAGCCATCTCTCAGCTCCACCCAGGCCCCTTCTCCTCACCCTGGTGGGCCTGGGAGGGCCTTGTGCCCATCTTTTTGCCATTAAAGCAGGCGCCCACACTATTACAAGCTCCATGCCCCCCATGTCCTAGATTTGTGGACAGCTGGACAGGTAGACAGGCTTCACAACAGCCCCCATGACTCAACTTGAGCTCTCTCATGCTCTCGCCCTCTCCTGCTCTGTCCTGCAGCATGGGTGTCCTCCTGCCCATGCCCCATTAGAGTCATGCCTGCCCTACGGACTTCTCCACTCATCTGCAGCCTGTGGTCAGCCCCAGCTGACAGGTCAGCCGCTGCTAGTGGAGTCCACACCACAGGAGTCCAGGGTGGCCACTAATCTGGGCTTTTCTTTTGGGACACCGGTGGCTCAACACATTGTAGGACACTATTGCCGCTCATGCTTGACTTTGTAATTCATGCCCAAGTGCACCAGTGCAAACCCCATCACCTTTTCGCTGGCCAGCTCTGGTGCCATCCCCACCTCCCAGGGCCAGCCCCCACATCCAGGCGGCCCAACCTTGGAATCCCTGTCAGCCTCAGGCTTCCTCGGGTGATCTGCCTAGCCCCAGCAGGGGCTTGTCATAGAGCGGCTGCCCTGTCTTCCCTCTGCCTAGCTCCACAGACCACCTCTGCCCTGCCACAGAACCTTCCCCAGGGCTTCCAGCCAACCCACCCACTCTACCTCCCAGCTCTCTTTCCAAAGCTCCCTTTTGTTGTTTTTTATCACCCTGACACACAACACTTAGGCAAGACACACTTGTTGGCTCGCACGGTCTCCTTTGACAAATGGAAGCCAGCTGGGTCCATGTGGGATTTGCCGGTAGGTGACTTGGCATGAGCCCAAGGCACAGGCAGCTGGAAGATACCACACCTGGGGCTGTCCCTGCTCATCCCAGCAGGAGAAGCAGAGATTTACCCAGGGAAGTGTGCCCAGGCAGCATACACGAGGCTGGGACAGAGAGCAGCAGAATGCAGACAGAGTGCCCACCTCACTCAAGAAAGCCTTGAGCGTTGGGGCTGGGTCTCTAGGTCACATCCTGTGGACCATCATCGGGCACTACTGAGCTGGAAGTTGTCCAGGACAGCAGGGATGCCTGGGAGGCAGCAGGGTCTAAGTGGGGAAGAGTATGAAGGGCTAGGCCTCTTTTTTTTTTTCTTGTGTAGCTCTGGCTATCTCAGAACTCACTATGTAGACCAGGGTGGTCTCAAACTCACAGATCTGCCTGCCTCTTCCGAGTGCTGAGATTAAAGGCGTGTGCTACCACCACCTGACTGAGATAGCCTCTCTTGCTTCCCACATCCTGTCACAGGAGCCTTGAAGCCCAGAGCCACCCTCCCGGGCCATTCCCATGCTTTGTATCGAAGCTCTTCTGTAGAGAAGAGAAAGGCCCAAAGCTAATGCCAGCCCTCTCTGTGGCCTTCGGCAGGTCACTGGCCTTACCTGCCTTAGAAAGAAGGTCTGTGAAGTTTACAGAGTCCGATAAAGGCAACAAACAACAGACTTTATTAACTACCGCACATAGGACCAAAACAAGAAGGGGACCAATGGGCAGCAGTTGTGTGGGCCGGAGAGCAAACAGTTCGATGGCCCAGCTTCCTGGAACTCCCTGAGCAATGAACTTGAGCAGGTCACGACTTGTTAGCTGGGAGTGGACGTGGGAAGATGTTGGTCAGACAGCCAGGAGCCTAAGGTCTGCAGACCCCTCCTTTGCAGAGTGCCTGGGTCCTTGCCCCCCAACAACCACTGTCCCCTCTGATGACTCACACATAGCAAGGGAGGTGGGAGGCCTGTGCTGAAACTCCAAGCCTGGAGGCAGATGCCTAGTCCAACAGAGTTCCTTCCCATGGCCAGGGCCAGGAGCTATCATCCTAGGGCCTCGCCCATGTCCCCAGAGTGGCTCGGTCAGGCAACTGTCACTCTTTTGCAGTTTGTCAAAGACTGAGGCCTGAGGTGGAGGTCTCACCCTGGATTGCTGTGGCTCTCAAGGGTGATCAAGCATCAGAACTGTCAAGAAGGCTTGGAACAGTGTAAGTGGCTGAGCTTCCCTGGGCCCAGCTAACCTGCTGGGAGCCGGTAATCCTGGCAAGCCTGGGTTGACAGGGTTAGGCGTTTGGAATGGCAGGCCACTCAGTGAGTCAGAAGGGGCTGAGCAGAAGGGAGGGGTCTCTACCCTCTGCTGAGGACCTACAGGGTGACAGCTAGAAACCCGCCACAGTGGGCAGCAGGCATTGCTCTCCCCGCCTTGCAGATGAAGACATGGAGACTCGAAGAAGTAGGCGTTTCTAGCAAGACCAGAGCCAAGATGGAGCTCAGCGTCTCTGACTTCTCAGACAACTCTTTTGACTCCTCGTGACTAGAACAAGGCTATCCTTCCTGGAGGAAGGGTCTCAGGGTAGCTGCAGGGCTGTCTTCACCTTTGGCCAATTAAAAATTATTGCCAAAGATTTAATCATAGGAGTCAACCAGGTCATGTAATGTGACATCAGTAGGGTCACCGTGCTCCAGAATGTTCTAGCAGTCAACAAGAAAAGCTGGAAAGCCACAAGACCTATAGGGATGTATAGAATGCTTGTCTAGCACACATGCAACCTGGGTTCCCTCCCCAGAATTGCAAAACAGGCATGGTGGTAGGAGCCTGTGATCCCGGTACTTTGGGAGGTGAAGAGAGGAGGATAGGAAGCTCAAGGTTCTCCTTGTGGGGGGGATCCACAGCAAGTCAAAGCCAGCCTGGGCTACACTGGTGGGGGGGGGGAGGAGTGAGGGTCAGAGGAGCAAGTCTCACTCATTAATTCAATGAACATTTGATTATTTGCTGGACAGGTGAGACCCTCTGCATGCATGAATCTAATTGAAGGACAGAAAATGCTTGTCTGGCCAAATCGCTTTTTGCCTTTCCTTTAAAAAAAGTCTTTTTAGGCTTGGTGGCACAGTCCTGTGATCTCAGCTACTAGAGAGGCTGAGGCAGGAGGATTCCAAGTTCAAGGCTAGCTTGGGCAACTTAGTGAAACCCTATCTCAAAATATAAAGTTTGATAAGTGGGCTGGGTATGTGGCTCAGTGGTGGGGCCCTTGTCCAGCCTGGTGAGACAGACCCTGGGTTCCATGCTCATACTGAATAAGCCAAAGCCAAAGCCACCCATGTAGAAGCCTGGGCACCAGCAGTCCCTCCAGCTGCTCTCCTTCCCTCTTTGATCTGTGGGACCCCATATCGATGCAGTTTCATGATCTCTTCTCATTCCTGTAGCAAACACAGCCTGCTTGCCTCTGCCACTCTGCTTGCATTTTTAAGAGCTGCAAGATCCTGGCATCTGGGCACAGCCAGTGGTGACTGCCCTGTTCCCAGTAGGTAGCTGGGGAAGGGGTGTGCAGTGTTTGCTCTCAGTGGTGTGACTGCGGCTCCCTGTGGATCAGTGAGTGCCCTTTCTGATGGGGACTGCCCAGAATGATGAGAACCCAGGATGGATTTAAGCATTCCGCTGAGTGAACTCATTGTCAGGAAAACCAAGCAGTTCCTGGGACTTCCCCCGAGGCCCTTGAGTGACCATGACCTTGCTGTCCAGCTGGCCTAGCTCACAGAAAAAAAATGTCTTTCTTTTAGGCCCCATGACTTCCTGTGGTTGGCAAGGAGGTGGACCACAGGGGGAGGGGTCTGGTATATGTGTGACCATCATCCCAGTGACTGCTAATCTGTAGTTCTTCCCTAGACCCAGGCCTGAGGTAGGAGGACCCTGGAGCATCAGAGAATGGTCTCTGGGTTCTAATAGCGCTGCCCCAGCTAAGCTGTGGTGCCCAGGGAGTCTCAATGTACCTCTGAATCTGTCTGTGGGACTGCAAGGAGCATGACTGGAGCGGTCTCCCATCTCCTAGGTGGCATAGACCACAAAGGTGAAGCCTCTTGCCTGAGGTCACATGACTTGAACAAATGGACCCAGAATCCTGAAGCCACAGTGAAGGCTTCTGCTTGCCTGGGCTGGACCCTTGTACTCTCGCTGCCTTCCAGACACTAGAGCAAATATTCTCACTCTCCTGCAGATTGTCCTCTTGCTGTTTAAGGGAAAGAGGAAGGAACCAGGCAAATAGAGGAAGCCGCAGCTGCAAGGCCCTGGAGCCTCCCAGCTTCCTCCCTGTGTGCCTAGTCCCCTGGGGCTCATCCTCTCTCCTCCCCCCCCCGGGGGGGCGGGGGCTAAGTCCCCATCTTCAGCAATCTCCCTACAGGCCCACAGTGCTGATCCCTAAGTAGGCTGGCACAGGCAGGCACTGGCCACCCACACTGGGTCCCTGGTGTCGCATGGCAGACAGGCTATAGTGAAAGGCCCTCACCCCACTCTGACTCAGGAAGCTCCTGTGGGCTTCTTTATCTGTAAACAAGTCATTGCTAAATACCTGGCCACCTCGGAACTGCAGAAGAGACTTAATGAATTTGAGGATCAAGGCCATGGACATTGTGAGCCTGAATAAATATTAGTTGTGTGTCCTGTGCTGGAAGGGCCTGGGCTGCTGGTGCCAGAGCCCTAGCCTAGGCGGGGGGTCATGGACCCAGCTCTGTCCCAACTGAGGCTTCCAATTGCTTAGGGCCTCAGTTTCTTCACTGGGAATTAAGTAGACTGATTCTACTTAATTAACTGTGCTAGCGAGTGAGCACAGTTCTGCTCACCGGCCTGAGGAACTGGACACTTGCCTACCTGAGCCTCTATCTCTCCTTTATTCTAGTGCTTCTTGACCTTTCTAATACCGTGACCCTTTAACTCAGTTCCCCATGTTGTGGTGACCCCCCGCAGTCGTAAAGTTATTCCATGGCTACTTCATAGCTGTAAGTTTGCTACTGCTATGAGTCGTAATGTAAATCTCTGATATGCAGGGGCCCCATGGCGGTCGCAACCCACAGGTTGAGAACCACTGCTTTTTTTTTTTTTTTTAAAGATTTTATTTATTACATATACAATACAGTGTTCTGCCGCCATGTATGCCTGCATGCCAGAAGAGGGCACCAGATCTCATTTAAGATGGTTGTGAGCCACCATGTGGTTGCTGGGAATTGAACTCAGGACCCCTGGAAGAACAGTCAGTGTCCTTAACCTCTGAGCCATCTCTCCAGCCCGAGAACCACTGCTTTATTCCCTGCCAGCCTTTTCTGGGAGCCACCCAGCTCTGCTGCCAGTCACACTGTATGTTGTGACCCTAGGCTTGAGATGGCCTTCTCTGAGTAGCAGCCTTGTATAAGAGCTTCTACTCACAACACCTGGTTCCTGGGAACCAGAAGGGATGAAGCTGGGTGGAGAGAGGATCTGCTGGGTGGTTCTGGGATAGGCCAGGGGGAGAGAAATATCTATAGTCTTCAGGAGTATTGAGAGCAGGTCCAAGTCCCTCACCCACACCAGGCCCTTCCCCCAGCTCACACCCGTTGCCCTTGGCAACCTAGGAAGCTCTATGGTGGCTGCAGTAGTGTCAGGGAAACTGAGTCCCAGAAGTCACTCTGCCCAGCCCTTCATCATGTTCCAAGGAGCTCACACTCCTGGTTAGTGGATCCTCGAACTGACCAGGTGTCAGGCTCCTGCCACCCCAGCTCTGACCGAGGCCAGTGATGTCTGAAGTGCCTGCAGAGGACCCCAGAGCGGGAGGGATGCTCTGAGGGAAATAGGGATGAGGCGTCCTCAGAGACTCCACCTTTGTGCAAACATCTCCTTTACTGATTCTATGTGAGCTCGTTCCCGTGGCTCTGGGGGTGGGAGCCAGGCCCCCAGTGTGCTGGGCAAGTGTTGTGTTGCTGAGCCTACAACCCCAACATTCCCTGTTGGCACTGACGTGTGTGATCCACGGGGCTCGGATGCACTCAGTGGTTGACGTATGCCTAGCATCTGCAAAGCCATGGATTTGATCTGCAGCCTTGAAAAAAAAAACATGAAGTCAGTGTAAAAATTATGAGTGACACTTTACCCTACTGGTGGGCGGGGTTGGTGCAAGCGTGCGTACGCGTGTACAGGTGCGAGGCCAGAGGCCATCAGACTCCTTCATCACTCTCCACCTTGTTCTTTGAGGCAGAATCTCTCACTGAGCCTGGAGCTCGGCATTTCATCAAGCTTGACCCACCAGCAAGTGCCCCCAGGATCCACCTGTCTTTGCTACCACGGCGCTGGAATTGCAGGTACGTGACACCAAGGAGAGTTTTTACATAGATGCCATGGAATTGATCTTAGGTCCTCTGGCGTGTACAGCGAGCCAGCTCCCCAAGCCTTTTCCACCCTGTGTCCATGCCTTCTTTAGGCTGTCATTGCCTTATGCACATTTTATAGCCAGAGTTGCAGAGCAGAAGGCAAGAACCCTGAACAAGGTGACTCTCAGCCTCCCTGCTCCTAAGCTTTTGGGTAAGCCGGCCTCTCGGGATGCACCTGGCCTGAAGGCTCATTTCTTAGGAGTCTGGAGTTGGTGTGGCTCCGCTGGCAAGCCTGCTTGCTTTCCCAAGTAGGGAGGACCTTTAGGGACCCAGATACTCCCAGGAGCTCTGAGGAGCAGCCCACTCCTGTCAGCCTGCTGACTACACAAGGTCCCCTCTGAACCCTCAGATAGTGCCCTTTGGTCTGCTTTCTCTGGCATCTGTATCTATCTTCATCTCTCTGGTTCGGCTGCTGATAACTGCTGGACAGGTAAACAAGGAAGGAGGAGAAAGTCCACAGAGTGCCCATCAGCCAACTCCAGTAAGGGACCAGGACCATGGGCGGGGCTAGAGCCATGGGCGGGGCCAGCCTGGAGAAAGGCCAGTCAGTCCCGCTTTCCTGGCTTTCCAGGCCCTAGCCCCTGGCCCTCTCCAGTCTCCCCCTTGGCAACCGAGGCTCCAAACTAGGAGTCCCGATCCTGGGTAC
This sequence comes from Alexandromys fortis, assembly GCF_014885135.2. Classification (NCBI taxonomy): domain Eukaryota; kingdom Metazoa; phylum Chordata; class Mammalia; order Rodentia; family Cricetidae; genus Alexandromys; species Alexandromys fortis. The sequence continues at coordinate 25,158,255 of NW_026067927.1, forward strand.
ATGCTCTCTCTGCCTTGGTTTCCATATCCAAAAGCATGGGCAAGCTGTAGCCAAGCCCTGTGGGGCATGAAATAAGAGATGGTGGGGGGAGGGAGGGGGGAGGGGTGGCAATGCAGCCAGACCCAGTGGCACACCTGTGCCCTGCAACTGTGCCCTCAGGATCTCTGAGTTCAGAGCCCCACTCTGGGTCCTGATGTGTGGGAAGTACCCTTTGAGTCTGTAGAGGTGTGGAGAGAGGGTTCCCTCACGCCAGGTCACGAAGCACACCTGCACTGAGCTGAGGCCTGTAGCAGGGACTCCCTGAAGCGTCCATGACCTGATCCAGTGGGCCACGGCATCAGAGCCCTGGGTAAACGAAGTCCCTGAGGGGAGTGTCTCACCAGAAGAGTTCAGCCCAGGGTGGCTCCCACTCAGGTTGAGGAAAGTTGCCAGACCGAGTACAAATGGGAAATGTACACTGTGTTCCCTTGTTAAAAAATGACCAGGGATTTTAAGGAAGACACCAGAGCATTAAACCAAGATTAAGATCACAGGGCCCTAAGCAAAAATCACAGCCCAGGATCCCCCCAGGGGAGGAGGCCAGATAGGAAGAGGAAAGAGCCTCCAAGAACTGATGCCTGGGCTGTGAGCTATAGGTACCTAGCCTCTCTCCTAAACCCAGGTCAGCAGCTAGCCTTGCTTACCCCACCACTGTCTCCTACCTATTCATTCAGGATGGCTTCCATCTTCACCCACCCCCTGCAAGAGGTGCCCTGGGCCAGGCTGTGGTTTGACCCTGTGTGCTCCTTGGGGAGCAACAGACTCTCCCATTGAGACTGCTAGTTCAAAGGAGGGCTCAGAGGTGTGTGTGTGTGTGTGTGTGTGTGTGTGTGTGTGTGTGTAGCAGTACTGGGGGGTTGAATCCAGGATTTTGAACATGCTAAGCAAGTGTTCTGTTACTGAGCCATCTCCCATCCCTGAGCCCAGATTTAAACATACATAGTGAGGGCATGCAGGGTTATGTGGAGGGACCTTTTTTTTAATGGTACTAGGGCTTGAACCTAGGGCCTCGTGCAATGCTAGGCACAGGTTTTACTGAACTGTTCCCCCAGGCATTTTGAATGATTTTGAATGATAATTTTTTTTAATGCAAGAAAAACAGAATATCAAAGTTTTAAATAAAAATGTGTGCCAGCAGCCAAGATTCTCCCACTGGAGGCTGTCCTGCAAGGTGGGACCCTGTCTCTCTCTTCACAACTGAAGATTTCTTTTATCTGGTGTTTGTATTGCTCTTTTTTTTTTTTTTTTTTTTTTTTAGAAAATTGCGTCAAAGTACCACTTTCTTGATTAGAGAGTGTTTGGAGTCTCTCAAAGTTGGTTCTTAGAGCAAGAGCCTGACACCCACCTGAGTCCTGGTCCTGGTGGCAGAGGACCATGATAATGACAGAAACAGGTAATGGCCCCCAAGGTCTGTGCAGTGACCTAAGTCCCGCCCAGTTTTCTTCTGTGGGGCAAATCCTGAACACCTGTGTAGAGTGCTACTCCAGACCGGGTATGCAGCAAGCAGTGGCACCGGAGGACCCAGGTGCCATCCAGAGAGCTCAAAGAGCAGTTCCACAGACGGTGTGACTCCTTACAGGAAGGGACGTCTATGGGGACCAGAGAAATGGTGGCATGACCCCTGACCTCCACACACACACCAACCCAGGAAGGAATCAGACTGAACCCCAGTTTTCAGATGGGGAAACAGCTTTGTCGAGAACCTCCAACCAGGAAGTTGCAAAGTGGGGACTGCAGGGGTCAGGCTGATGCCTGAGGGTTTTTTCTGCACCCCCCACCACACACACACACACACACACACACACACACACAAACACACAAAAGCTGGGGTGGAAGCCAGCTGGAGGAGCTGCCTTCTGTACTCCAGGGGCCAACAGGCCAGGCATTTCAATCGCACATGGCAAAGTAGTCCCTCCCATAGGGAAGAGACCAAGTGATCTCTTTCAAGGATCACTAGTTCCTCCTTTAGGCGGAGCCCAGGACCGGGAGTGGGGTGGAGGGGGCTGACCAGCAGGGTCCCTTTAAGGCTGGCCAGGGGCAAGTTCATTCACCCAGGGGCCCCTGCTGACTCATGCTTATGAAAGTGATTTTCCTGGCCCCGCCTCTGCCTCCGCCTCCTCCCAGCCCCGTAGTGAAATACCCCTGCTAGCCTTGGGCCTCTCGCAGCCTCTGGGATCCCCAGGGCTAATGGGCATCCTGCTCCCGCAGCTGGGCACCGTGACCAAGTTCCTCTGAGTGTCCTGCCAACCTAGGCTCACCAGGTCCCTCCAGCTACTGCCCATCAGGTGAGTGAGTGGCCCGGGCAAGGCTGCGAGTGGGAAGTGATAGCCGTGAGGCAGAGGCAGCTAGACTGGAGCTGGGCAGTAAGTAGTCTGGTCCCTGAGCAGGACTCTGGGAGTCCTCCCTGCTCCTCCCAGCCATGGCCATGGCCAGGTCCCTTGGCCCCTCTCCCCAACAGCCCCAAGTCCAACGGCCTCATCCAGCCCACGGAATAGCTGTTCTGGCAGGAAGAAGAGTGATTAGCCTTGCTCCTTGACCACCGTGTCTACAGCCTAATGAGGTGCTATGTCCTGTGTACCAGGCACAGATGGGCACAGCCAAGGGTTCCCGGGCACTCAGCTTATGGAAGGTGCCAGGAGAAAGTAGTGGGCCCGGGAAGTGGGGCATCAGGAATCTTGGGCTCAGATGGGGCGGGCACTTGGAATAAGTGTTCATTGTGACTAAGGCCAGGTAATCCTTGGCTGCCTGCACACTTCCTCACGCCCCAGGGCTTTGTGTCATTGGCTGCTGTCACTGTTACTTGTTGCTTTGTTTGGGAACAGAGAGGAAGGGGACCAAACTAGGCTGCGAGACCCAGACAAGATGCCTCCCTCCACCCCACCTCAGTTTCTTTCTCTGTGTAGGATAAGAAACCTCAGCTCTTGGGTGTCTTAGAGGCCAGTGGCACATGACCCCAACCCTCCCCAGTGTGACAATTTCATAACCTCAGAAATATTTACAGTGTGACAACCAGGACAGTTACCACCACTTCTGAAAAATTCTACTTTTCATTTTTATGTGCATGAACTCATACCTGTGGGGTCAGAGGTCGATGCCCTGCTACTTCCTCAATCACTGTCCTTTTTTTTTTTTCCTTTTATTTTTTATTTATTTATTTATCTTGGTTTGTTTTCAAGACAGGGTTTCTCTGTGTCGCCCTGGCTGTCCTGGAACTTGCAGTGTAGACCAGGCTGGCCCTGGTTAGAACTTAAATGGGAAACCACCTTATTTTTTTATTCTTTTTAAAAAAAAAAAAAAAAGAGAGAGAGAGAGAGAGAGAGAGAGAGAGAGAGAGAAAGCATATGTAGAGGTCAGACAACAACCCTCAGAGGTCAGGAGTCAGTTTTCTCTTTCCATCTTTATGTGGGTCCTAGGGATCAAATCAGGTCACCACCCTGATGCAACAAGTTACCTGTTGAGCCATTTCCCTGGCTCTCCTGGACTGAACCTGGAGCACATTGATTCGACCAGCTGGCCAGTGTTCTCCAGGGCGCCTCCCTCCAGATCTGGGATTATAGGCACCTGCTTTTTACAGGCGTATGAGGAATCAGAACTCAGGTCTTCCTGGTGTGGGGCAAGCGCTGTACCCGCTGAGCCATCACCCTGGCCCCTCAAACCGGCAACTTAAGAGTGTTAACTTTTCTGCCAGCATTGCCCAGCCAGAGGGGCTCAGACAGATTCCATCATATTAAAAGCGGGTTATTCTAAACTGGGGGGGGGCTCACTCCTGTAGTCTGAGCACGTGGGGGTGCAGACAGGAGGATCAAGGGTTCAAGGCCATCAAAACCAGGCGTCTTTTTCCAGTTCTACAAACTAAAGCCTGTGGGTGGAGCTGAAACAGGGAGAAGCTATTTGGCTTTACAGATCTGTAGCTGGTGTTTGTGGGTGGTTGTGAGGGTGAGCGCCTTAGAGGATGTGACCTCCGGGGTCCAGGCCCACTGGTGACCTCATGTGTATGGCATCCCATTGCTCCAGGTGAAGCATCTGCCAGCTGTGCTGGAAAGGGGCCTGGTCTTGGGGTGCAAAGTCCTCCAGTGTATTAGCCCATCCTACTTCCTGTGGAGCAACTTGGGCATCCCTTGGATCTGGCCTGTGTGGAAAGTGCCTCCTGCTGGCACCTATGAGGGGCTGTATGCTGGAGTATTGCAGTGAAGGAAGGAGTGGGCACCTTGGTTCTCTGGGGATAGTTGGCATGCTCTTTTCAGGGGTGTTGGGATGTCTGGTAGGGTTCTGCCCACAGGGATCCAAATTTAGTTCTGTTATCTGCTTGCTCTGAAACTTTGGGAGCATGGCTTCCCCCTGGAGCCTCAGTCTCCACATCTGAGAAGTGGGTTGTCATGAGGACTAAAGGAGCCGATGCATAGGAAACACCCCACCAGGATGTTACCCTCTGTTGTTGCTGCTGCTCCTGGGGAGACTGAACACGGGAGGGGGAACCCCAGTCCCTTTGTTGTACTCTGAGTGCACTGGGGAGGGGACTGCCCTCCAGGAGCTGTAGCCTGAGTCCCCAAGGCTCTAAGCACCTGTAGTCAGTGAGAAACTGACTCTATGGCAGGCCACTGGGGCCAGAATCTGCAGCAGAGCAAAGGGAACAGCCACACTCTCCAGGAACCTCCGGCCTCCTCTACCTGCAGGAGCATAGACGGGGTTCTAGAGTGGGGTGGCCCCACTCAAGTCCAGTTCAGCTGACAGAAGGGGGGACAGGCTCCTGGCAGCAAGATCTCTAGGCCCAGCCTCTCTGTTGGTAAATTGGTAGCTACAGAAAGAGCACTTTTAACACCCGGATAAATATTATAAGCATAAACTCGTGTGTGTAGAGGGTTTGAACCTCAAGTGCCAACAGCTCTACAGAAGTCTGGCAAGCCAGGAGGTGGTGGCGGCACACGCCTTTAATCCCAGCACTCGGGAGACAGAGGCAGGTGGATCTCTGTGAGTTTGAGGCCAGCCTGGTCTACAGAGCTAGTGCCATGACAGGCCCCAATGCTACAGAGAAACCCTGTCTCGAAAAAACAAACAAACAAAAAACGAGAAGTCTGGCAGTGCCCTGGCGTTGGCTGCTGCGGTTATGCCATCGGTCATGCTAGGCCAGTATTCTCTTAGGCCCTGCATGGGGAAGGCCTTGTGGTCTCCGGTATCAGCAGGAAGTCACCTGCACTCTCATGGAGGAGGAGGGCCGCAAAGGGGCTGGGGACATAGGGCCCATCTTTACAGGTCAGGGAAGCTGTCCCAAGCCTGAGCACAACTGAGGTCAGAAAGATGGTTCGCTCACCTATGAGCCCACAGGGAGGTGCAGGGTCATGCCCCACTAGTGGGCTGCTCCTCACAGTCACCTGCAGAGGAGCACTGAATGCCAACACAAGGTACTGTGAGGTCAGTTGTCCCGTCGGACTGGTTGGACCTGCCTGGTGGGGGGTGCTGGTCTTTGTGTCCCGGCACACAAGTCTCAGCTGTGTTCGGAAAGGTGCGTCGTTAGCCGGCCACTTTCCAAACTAGAGAGTCCATATACAACCCCCAGATTTCCACCTCCTCCGGAAGAGTTCTGGGGATATGACTTCAGGCCAGTGTGCTGCCCCCAGGTGAATCTGCAGCTCTTGGGGACCCGCACGATGGCCCAGAGTCTTAATCATCAGTTAGCCTCGCTTAATCAGTTAACCAGTAGCTTCCGCCCAAGGTCAGTGTGGGAGGGACAGGTCACTGGAAGAGCGCGTCACCCCTGCTCCTCCATCGCGGTCCAACGTTGTTTGTGGTCCCCTCGTTAAGAACTCAGGGCTGACTCCTGGGGGAGGCTGCCCGGCTCCTGCTGCCAGCCTGGGAACGCTGCTCCGGCGCTTTGAGCCATTAGGCATTGTGGCCAGCAGAGGGCGCATGAACTCCAGACCCCCAGGCTTGCTGGCATTTTCCCAAATTCAGTTGTCAAGAGTCTCCCCAAGTCCAAAGTCCAGTCCCACCCTGAGCAGGAAGTCAGGCAGGGCCTTCCCGGCAGTAAATCCACCCAAGCAGGTGTTCCAGAATATTCTGCTTTCACAGCCTCTTGAGGCTCAGGTCTGGAGCCGGTGTCAGCAGTAAGGAAGCTACTGTTGTAGGCCAGTGGGGCAGTGGCATTGCACCTACCAAAGAAGTCATCTTGTCTTGTTCTCCCCGACCCCCACTTACTGGGCAAAGGTCCCCTCCCTGAGATGAAGTGGGGGAGATGGATAGCATAAGGCTCAGTAGAGATCATGGCCCCTGGTACCCATGTGGCTGGACGTTGGATGCAGAGAGGAAGGAGGATGAGGATGCGGGAGGAGAGGAAGAAGAGATGAGGCACATTGTGGCTGCCGCCTGGGGTCCTGCACTCCACGCTGAGCTGAGTGAGCTCAGAATGGAGCTGAGAATGGGCTGTGTGTCCCCCAGCCTGACCACACAGGGTTCTCTTTACTCTGCCCCCCCAGGTCAGCTGCCAGCCTCAAGCTGAACTCCAACCCCAGCTATGAGCTCCTGGAGGCGTGACTCCCTCAGGGACAGCAGCTCGGAGCCCCTGCCAGTGGTCATCATCGGTAAGTGTCACACTGATGCTCTGGGGACCCCGGGGTGGCTGGCCTCTAGGTGACTGTCTTCAGATGAAGCTGGTATGTTTACCAGCACAGTGGGCCAGCACTGTTTGTGTAAAACATTGTACCATGACCCCGGGTCCACAACTGTGCTGGATGCCCACAAAGATGGGGCCCATGGTTCTTGTTCTCAGTTCTGCAAAACTGAGAAAGAGAATGTTAGCATCAGGTGGACCCACATGAACGGACATTTTCAAAATGAAAAACAGACAGAGGGCACTAGGACCAAGGGAGAGATAAGACTGGCAGAGGAAGCTCTGGGCCAGTTAGCAGGAACTTCAGTCCTCTCAGACTCAGCATAGCCATCACCCCACACACAGGACCTGAAGCATTCCGTTCCACTGATGGACTGTCACCTACCTCCAAGTCTCAGCCCTCCTGGCTTAGACTAACACCCCTGCCTCAGAGACACACCCCCATCCTCCTTTTAGTTTTACTTTGGGGCTCACTTTGTTGCCCAGGCTCCCGAGTTTCAGGCTTGTGCAGCTATAGGGTCTGTCATCTCTGAGTGTGAAACCCTGATTAGCCTTGTGTGAACATAGGCCACTTAACTTCTATGCCCGCTTCCTCCCTGATAACACTGCGGAAGTGCGCTTAGAAACCTTTCATACAGGCAGCCTTCGGCCACTGTTCAGAGTTTATTTCTTGAGCAACATTACACATGGCGTCCGACACAGAGTAAGGGCCTGGTGAATGTTTCATGGATTGAAGGAGTAGCCATCCAGGCTGAGTCCCCCCTGACCCCCGTTCCCCCCCCCCCTCATCTCTGCAGGCAATGGTCCCTCGGGTATCTGCCTGTCCTACCTGCTCTCTGGCCACATCCCCTACGTGAAGCCAGGTGCCGTCCACCCGAATCCCCTGCTGCAGAGGAAGCTGACTGAGGCTCCAGGGGTCTCCATCCTGGACCAGGTGAGTCTGACACGTGAGCGTGGGAGGGGTATTCTAGGGAAAAGCCAGGGTTCCCGGGAAGGCCAAGCACAGAACAGAGGAGCCCACCACATCAACCATAAAACAGGAACAGAGCAGCTGGGCTCTCTCCCGAGACCACATGCCATGTCAGCTGTCTTGTCTATGCATCAGACCCATGGTCCCCAATAAGGGACTCCCTCTAAGAACACTCACTGCCTAGGGCTCCCAGAGGGACCACAGTGACAGTCACCAGTTTCTCTCAGCCTCAGAGTGGGACTCTGCTATCCTCTGGGGGTCCCCCTGACCTGTGCCCCATCTTCAGGATCTGGATTATCTTTCCGAAGGCCTTGAAGGCCGAAGCCAGAGCCCTGTGGCCCTGCTCTTTGATGCCCTCCTGCGCCCCGACACAGACATTGGAGGCAGCATGGACTCTGTGCTCTCCTGGAAGCAGCAGAAGGAACGGGCTATTCCCCACCTCGTCCTGGGGCGGAACCTCCCTGGGGGCGCCTGGCATGTGAGTGTCATCTTGGAACCACCCATTCTCCCTTATACCTCCTTTTCTTCCCCTGTCAGCTCTCCTGCCAGCTGTCCCAACCCTGGGGAGGGTCACTATCTGTCAGGGCTGGGCCTGAGAACTCCTTTCTCTGTAGTCCATTGAAGGTTCCATGGTGACCTTGAGCCAGGGCCAGTGGATGAGTCTCCCAGACCTACAGGTCAAGGACTGGATGCGGAAGAAATGCAGGTAAGGGGTCCCCCAGAGTCTGGGCTGGCAGAGGAGACTCCCCTACAGACAGATACAAGTGGTCTCTCTAATTCTGGCTCCGGTGGACTCTGTCCCTACAGATGAGGAGGGATGTCAGGTTTGCATAGGAACAGGAACATATGCTTCACCTGCCTTGTGCACAACACCTCTCAGAAGTCTCTTATGGTGAAGCGACAGCTTGTAGCCCCCCTTTTCATGGCTCTGTAATATTCCTAAAGGGGCCCTGTCCCTGGTTCAGCAAATACCGTACCCCAGTGATCCACTGCCAGCCACCAGCCTCTCTCCCTCTCCCGTGTGCCATTGTGAGAAGCACTCCTGCAGAAAGCCCATTAGGACAGTTCTCAGTTTTCACAAAACAAAAGCGAAAACAGGAGGGAGAATGACAGACAAATTCTACAGCTCCTGGGTAGCCTGGGGGGCATCCTGACCTCTGAGTCACCCTTAGTACACCACGTGTCCCTGCACTGGGTAACTGCAGCCATGGAAGCATGCAGCAGGGAGGTCTGTGGTTATGCCAAGCCCCCCCCCCCCCCAGTGTCACAGACCCTGCAGCCACTGTCCCTGGAAAGGCAAGACAGAATAAAAATGGCAGCAGAAATAAAGCAGCCCCCCAAAACCCAGGCCTTTCCTGTGTGGCCCGGGACCTGCTAAGGGCTTCAGTGGGATATTTTAAAGTTCACACTTCAGAATGGGATTCACGGGGTTGAGGGGTAGGGATTTAGCTCAGTGGTAGAGCACTTGCCTAGCAAGCCCAAGGCCCCAGGTTCAGGCCTCAGCTGGGGGTAGAGGGAGCTCACCTAGAAAGGGGTACGAAAACCTTGAGTACCACTGAAGAGTGCCTTGCCCGTGGTACTCAAGGCCGGGTTCAGAGGCCACTGCCCACTGTCCCTCTGCTCTCCTCTCACCCCCTCTTCCCCTCCTCCAGTACAGCCCTGCTCTCGACTCTAGCTGCATAGACCCTTGACCTCATTCCGAACTTTATGATATCTAAGATGTTAGATCTTACTATATTTTGAGTTTTTGAGGCAAGGTCTTGCCTTGAAAGGCTGGCCTTAAACTGGTGATCCTCCTGCCTCAGCCTCCAGAGTGCTGGTAATGGCTTCACTGCTGGCCAGCCCGGACATATTACTCCCTTGTTTAAGTTCCAGTCTAGGCACTTGGTTTTCACCCAACCTTGTAGAATCCCCCACGGTCTGAAACACTCACCACCCTGCCTCCCAAGTAGGGGAACTAAGGGACAGGGAGAGACAGAGAAGCCTGACTGCAGCTGGGAATGCTGTCACCACGGACGTTGCCTGCCTCCATGCCCGTCTCTGACACCAGCTCCCACATCTGCTTCCTCTTCAGGGGTCTCCGCAACAGCAGAGCCACAGCCGGCGACATCGCCCACTACTACAGGGACTATGTGACCAAGAAGGGTCTAAGTCACAACTTTGTGTCTGGCGCCGTAGTCACGGCTGTGGAGCAAGCAAAGTCTGACCATGGCAGCCCCGAGGCCCAAGCACCCAGCCCCCTCTTCCAAGTGAAAGGTTACGTGACTGCCAAGGACCACAGCCGCCAGTCCTTTTCACTGTGGGCCCGTAACGTGGTCCTGGCCACGGGCACCTTTGACAGCCCAGCCTGGCTAGGCATCCCAGGAGAGACCCTGCCCTTTGTCCACCATGAGCTGGCAGCCCTGGAGGCAGCCCTGCGGGCAGGCACTGTGAACCCAAACTCAGACCCGGTGCTGATCGTGGGCGCTGGGCTGTCTGCAGCCGACGCTGTCCTCTTTGCTCGCCACTACAACATCCAGGTGATCCATGCCTTCCGCCGGTCTGTCCATGACCCTGGCCTGGTCTTCAACCAGCTGCCCAAGATGCTGTACCCTGAGTACCACAAGGTACACCAGATGATGCGCGATCAATCCATCTTGTCACCCAGCCCCTACCAGGGCTACCGCAGCCTCCCTGAGCACCGACCGCTGCTCTTCAAGGAGGACCACCAGGCAGTGTTCCAGGACCCACAAGGGGGCCAGCAGCTCTTCGGAGTCTCCATGGTGCTGGTCCTCATTGGCTCCCACCCCAACCTCTCCTACCTCCCCAGGGCAGGTGCTGACTTGGCCATAGACCCAGATCAGCCACTGAGCCCCAAGAGGAACCCCATTGATGTGGATCCCTTCACCTATGAGAGCGCTAACCAGGAGGGCCTGTATGCCCTGGGGCCACTGGCTGGAGACAACTTCGTGAGGTTCGTCCAGGGTGGGGCCTTGGCTGCTGCCAGCTCGCTGCTGAGGAAGGAGACCAGGAAACCACCTTAACATCAGCCAGACGCCCTGACACCAGGCCCGGGAGAGGGGAGAGGAGGGGCTCACCATAGCCCAGTGGGACATGAGCCCATCTAAAGATTTCCCATTTGGGGACCAGTCTCCCCAGCAGGAGATGAAGACTTGAGCCCTGTGGATGGACTGTCTGACCCAGAGGCATGGGGAACACAGGTTACCCCATCCTCCGGCTAGTCAAGGCCCAAGGTGAGAGCAGTAGCTATAGGCAGAGAAGCCTGGGTCTGGGCCCCCTTGAAGCCGTCAGTGTGTGCTGAAATCACGGGGCCAGCTGAGTGGCCAACTAGCAGGACCAGGCCTAACCTTTCAGAATCAGGTTCATAATAAAACCAACAGCGAGTGCCTCCACTGTGCCTGAGAAGTCTGTGCTTGGGGAGTGGCTTGGCAAACAGACCCTGCACTGAGCCCTTGGGTAAGGCCTACAGCTCCAGGAGAACAAGGGATGGGGCCCCAGAGTGGAGCAGTCCTGGGCTTGGTGCTAGAGACTCTGGGCAGGGAATGAGGCTTCCAGAAGCTTGCCGCAGCCCTGTCCACCAGGGAATCCCCTGGTCTGTTCGTCAGTCTCCCAGTCTCACCTCCCTGTTACCTGCCGCAGGGCCTTTGCGCAGGCTGGTGTCCAGCCCTGGGCCTCCTATTCAGGTCTCTTGAGTCTGAATCACTTGAACAATTCTCCACATCTTTCTCTGCTTTCAGGGCAACTGGCATCCGCGGGTGGAGGAGGGGAGGGGAAGGGATGCAGGGAGGACCGGCCGGCAGAGGGCGCTCAGGGCTCGCCGGACACCAGCACCACGGGGGAGGGGACGGGGGTCAGCGGGACCCTGGTGGGGACCGGGGCACAATCCTGGGGGCCCCCACCCTCCTCCACGCCCGTCTGCATCCCCGTGTGCACGAAGCCATCCCCCTCTGCAACCGTGCCAGGGTCCGACCGCCGGACCCCGCGCCCCCGCGGGCAGTCCCCTGCCTCCGCTCTTGGCCGGCGAGGTGGGGGCGGCGGGCGCGGAGCACGTGGCTCGGGGTCCGGGTAGCCTCCCCCCCGCCCCACCCCCCGGCATTGGCGGTCCCCGCGGTGTCCGGGCCGCGGGGCCGGCGGCGGGAGCGGCGCGCGCGGGCGGGCGCGGGCAGGGGGCGCGCGGGGGCGCGGCCGGGCGGGGGTCGGCGGACGAGATGTGCGAGCGGGCGGCGCGCCTGTGCAGGGCCGGCGCGCACAGGCTGCTCCGGGAGCCGCCGCCGCAGGGCCGCGCGCTGGGCGGGCTGCTGCGCTGGGTGGGCGCCAGGATGGGCGAGCCCCGCGCACCGCTCGTCCCCGACATTCCCGTCGTGGACCCCAACCCCGGGCCCGGGCCCGCCGCGCCGCACGGGGGCACGGCAGTCATCCTGGACGTGAGTATGCGCCGGACCCTCTGCCCAGCGCGGCTGGGTGCCAGTTCACACCCGGGACCCGAGGACCCTCTCCTTCATCCGCTCCCTTCACGTTCCCGCATCCCCCTCATCCCTTAGCCGGGACCCTTCTCGGCGAGGAGACCCCAAGCGCAAGCCCCAACTCTCATTGCCGCTAAGGCGCCTATCCCCCAATCCAGACCGCACTATCCTCTCCATCCCCTCCCTCTACTTTCCCTCATTCCCACCTCTCCACATCCCGTGGCTGGGACCCCTTCTTCCCACAGGGACACCCCTGCCCCCAGCTCTCAACTCCATCCGGACTGTGTGGTCCTCGCCTCCATCCTTTTCATCCACTTCCTTGCATCCCCACATCCCATAGCCGGGACCCTCCTCCGAGTGGGGACCTTGAGCCCCCCCCCCCCAGCCCCGCACCCGGACCAGGACCCTCTTCTTCAGTTCCCTCCCTCCATGTTCCCGCTTCCACTCAACTCATAGCAGGGACCCTACTCTTCTCCCATCGCGGCTGGGGCGCCTGTCCCCACTGGAACTTCACGACCCTCTAAATCCCCTCCCATCTCATTCTTGCACCCCCGCATCCCGTAACCCGGACCTTTAGGGCTGTCATAAATCTGGCCACTATTCCCCTCTTCTGGTCCTAACCAACCCTCTCACTTGAGTCCCTATGACTGGGACAGGAGCCCCTGGGCACTTCCAGCCCCCTCCTCTCTATCCAGGATTCTTCCCTGCAGTGATAACTTCTAGACCACACACACAGCCCCTGAACCACCCCTTCGCTCTTCTCTGCTAAGGAAACTGAGCCCCCTTCCACCGCCACCGCTCTGTGCCACTTTGCGAGTGAAGCCCCTTCCCCACCTCCTCTTTACATAAAATCAGGGCCATTGCCTGGACCCAGGGACCATCCCCTCCTCTCCCCCCAGCTCCACCCTCATCCTGCCACCTTCCCCTTCCTGTACTTTCCTTTTGACTCTTAGACCCCAGACTCACTCCTCATCCCACCTAGCTCCTCAATGCACCAACGCCCCACCCCCTGCAGAGTGGGGGAGTCACAGGGGCTGGAGTGGGCTGGTGGCCCATGGAGGGGCTTCAGGGGGATGGGACTGGTCCGAGGGTGGGGCTTTATATGTTATGAGGTTCTAGGAGAGTGGGGTGTTTTTGAGTAAGTGCACGCTTGCTTGCGTGTGTGTGTGTGTGTGTGTGTGTGTGTGTGTGTGTGTGCCATATACCCCTACAAGTGTCAAGGGACTAGAAACCCTATCCCCTCTTTGCTTCCTTTTCTAGATCTCAGAACCCATAGGTGTGTCTGGGCAGGAGGGTTTCGGAGATGGGTGTCCTAGTGCGTCTGTGAACACATACACAAAGAGGTGTGCGCACACAGGAGGTGTGCACAGACACACACACCACATTCACACACAGAAGGATCCAGGCAGAGTCCAGAGTGGAGGTGATGGCTTGGACCTCTTTCAGGGAAGCTGTGTCCAGCCTGTTCCTTTGCACTGGGACCCTCGCTGGCTGCTGTGTGCTGCTGAGCCTCTATTTCTTTGTCTGTGAAATGGGGTACACAGTAGGGGGAGGGTGTCACGCTGGTTCTAGGAGCCATCTTACTTGGTGTCGGTTGAGACCACATCAACCTAGTCATTTCCACACCCAAGCCTTTTGGGGTCTGGGCGTACCCAGAGAGTTCCCAATTCTCTTGTCCTGTTGCTTGTGGGGTACAGGTGACCAGAACCATCTATCCTTCAACTCAAAGAGATTCAAGCTGGTGGCATTTCCTTTCTGGCCTAGCAGATCCCCCTCAGACCTTCCTGAGTCTGGGAAAACCCAGAGAGAATGTGTCGGGGTGGGTGGGGGGTGGGAACCTGGACACGCTGTGGGCTGAAGTTTCCTTCTGAATAAAGGGAGCCAATTCCTCCAGGATCCTGGGACCATCTCAGATCTTACAGTACTGAGACCTCAGCCACCACAGGGAGCTAGCTAAAAGGCAAGCCTGATTCAGGGGTCCAGGGTTTGACATCAGATCCCTTCTGTGAGTTGGGAGGTTTTAGCAGACACTCTGGTCTGTCAGGAACTGCTGGTTCACCTGCCTGGATTATGGCCTGGGCTGAGTGGCTTTTGGAAGTGCCCTTTAGTGATCAGAAACAGCCTCGTGACCCCGGGGTCCTAGCACCTGTCATCAAAGGACCTTGAGGTATTCAAAAGTCGGGGAAGCCTGGAGTGACTTTGTCTAAAGTGCAGGTCCCAGGTTTGGGCTGTTCCCCGTCCCATCCCTGCTGGTTGCAACCAGAACATTCCTGCCTGCCTCTCCCTCCCCATCTCCTAATGACGCCATACTTCCTGTGGGCTGATCTTGTCACCAGGCTTCAAGAGCACCTCCTTCAGAAGGGACCCAAGCAAGCCAGAGCAAGGGGAGGTGGGTCCTGAAAAGCGAATGATGGGAAGCAGGGAGCTCTCCTGGGCTTCTGAGCATGGCTGGGTGCAGCTGTGAGCTCAGCAATGGGGGAGTCGAGAGGAATGAGTGTACGTACACCTGCAGAGATACACGTGGGTGTGCGTGAGCGTACAGCACGGATGTGTGTGCCTGTCAGCAACCGTGGGCAGGCTGGCAGCGCAGAGGGAGAGGGAGTGGCAGCTTCTGAAGTAGTGAGGGGAGGGCCCCTGCCTGCTGCAGTCTCTCTACCCTGGGTCCCAGCCTTGGGGTCTCCTGGGGAAGTTTGGGCTGCTCCTGGGAGAGGAATCTCAGCTGGGTCAAGCGGCTGCTGAGGGCATCTGCCCAGACTCAGCTTAGGAATGACTCCAAGTCTCCTCTCTGCAGATTTTCCGTCGTGCGGATAAAAATGGTGAGTTTCCCTCCAGGTGCCCACACTCTTCGCCCTGATGTCTCATGGGAAACAGTTAGGGGTGGGAATGTGGACGCCTATGAACCTGAAGGGGAAGAGCACAAGGAGTCCAGGGGCCAACTTCCGGTCACTATTCTGTTGCCTCGGTTTCCCCTTCTGAAAGCTGGAGCAGTAACAGAGGCCCTGTGTGCTGTCCTGAGCTTTGGGGCAAGGTAGAGGAGATGTGGGTGACCTAAAAGACACTTCAAGAGAACCTGAGAGAGGTGTGGTCATCCATGAAGTCCTCATGAGGCCCAGGGATCTTGCCCCTGAGTCCCTGGTTCCCTTCCCAAGTGGGCTTGAATTCAAGGTGGCTCAGGCTTTGTCCAGATCCTATGTCATTCCTGGGAGCCGTTGTTGACTGCTGCACATGGTTGGTGGGGTGGGCTCGAACTCGCTGGGATATGAAAGGGCAGGGAAACAGGCCTGTCCTAGAGATGATTTGCATCCTCCCTGCCCTCTGGGTGAAGGACCACCTGCAGATGCCACACAGGACACAGGGCTATAGGGGACCAAATGGCACTGAAGATGTGTTAGCTGTGTGTAGTGCCTTCACCACCCAGGCAGAGAGGCCTGCCCCTCTCCCTGGCCCACAACACAGGTCTACAGTGGGCCCTAGACACCCCACCACTCCTTGGTGGGGAACTCCTTGGCGAGTTCACTGTACCCAAAGCACAGCGGGTCCTCTGCCAATGTGTGCAAGATGCCTGCCCTGGTGAGGACACGGCTGTAGGTCTCTCACAGGTGCTCATGATAAGGACTAGCTTTGACTGTGGTGGACATGAGGTAGCCAATCCCCAGGGGAAGACAAGAATGAGAGGCCTGACTGGCAGCCCAAGGTATCACGCCAGAAGACTGCATTGACAGCTGGCGGAGGGGTGAGGACCAGCCAGCGTTTCCCACCAGGGATGAAACTCAGGGCTCTTGCTATTTGAAAGGTCACTGCAGCAGGCTGGGCTCCTGCTCATTAGTAGAGCCACCTACAAACAGCCCTTCTTGGGTTGCTGGCAGAGGTGAAAAAGCTCTGGGACAACTTGTCTTCTCTAATTGGACCAGAGGCCAAGTGGAGGATATTTTCCTCTTAATAGCGCATATGTGCTCATTAGGCTTGTGGCTACCACCCAAGGTAAATGTCAGAAGGCTTCTGATTAGAGGATCTGCACATCCTGTCCTCCAGCTCCCTGTTCTCTCTGGGTACAGAAGACACTGAGGTATCAGCCATGATAAGCAGGTGGAAGCAGTCAGGCAAGCTGGGCCTGGTGTTGGTACACCCCATGCTGTGCCTGGGGCAGACATGACTAATCAATCACAAAACACATTCATTGAGTCTAGTCTTTTCCATGCAGCCCAGCTACTCCATGAAAAATGCAGCCACTGACTGCCTCCTCACCAAAAGGGTGGGGGATTCTGTTGGCACCTACCATGTGGCACAAGGTCCTGCCCTAGGCTAGGTTGAGGTCTGAACTCAGACTACTAATGCCTTGTGGAAGGACCCAATAGAGAGACTGCTCCCCCTCCCAGAACTAAGTCCTGGGGCTGGGGTTGGGAGTGACCTCTATGGGAAGGCTACTGGTGTCAGGTTAGGCACAGTGCTTAAACAGTCTCTTGAGTCAGGTGATTGCGGGAGGGAGATGCAGGTGAGACAGAGTCAGGTGATTGCCGGAGACGCAGGTTAAACAGAGTTAGGTGATTGCCCGAGAAGCAGAAGGGAAGATTGTCTGGTCGAGAATATGCGGGGTGTTTGTCTGGTCCCCAGAAAACAACTTCTGTTGTCTCTGTTGGCCTCAGTCTGACAGCTAGGAGTTTGTCAGCCGAGGCAGTGGTTCCGAGGCAGTGGTTCCGGTATTGGACTGTGGGGCCACCGTGTGCTCTTCCCGCTGAGACAGCAGCCGCTTCCTTGCCTGTCCACTGCAGATGACGGGAAGCTGTCCCTGGAGGAATTTCAGCTCTTCTTCGCAGATGGTGTCCTCAGTGAGAAGGAGCTGGAGGATCTCTTCCACACCATTGACTCAGACAACACCAAGTGAGGCCAGGCTACTGCGGGGCACCCTGGGGATGTATAGACTCCTCCCTTCTCCATAATGACAGGGCTCTGTTTAAGGGCAAGAGGCCTGGAACTCCTCTGACTCACTAATCCTAAAAGTCAGACCTGTTCGGCCCTCGCTGCCAGGCTGAGGTGAAGGCGTGGGTCCTGTGTGTATGACTGAGACTAAGCTTGTCCTTTCTGAGCCGCCTTAGCCAAGTAGAGAGAGAGACCCTGGGCCTACTGCGGTACACACAGGATTGGTGGGCCATTGACTGTGACTCTGCGTATCTCCATTCGGTCCTGATTCCAGTGTTCCCCAGAATCTGCTTTCTGAGGTCCTGTCTCCATGAATCCCCATCCCAAACCGCCCTTCTGCATATGAATCCCAATTCTAGCTTAACCTCACTTCTGGCTGTGGAGCAAATTGAACCTTTTCTGCAATCCAGTCATGACCTGGACCTGCAGCTCAGCCCCACAGGACACCTGGCCTCCAGAGCCAGCATAAGTGTACACTGCCCACACTCACGGGCCTGTCACCCTTCACCCCTCACCCATCTTTGTCCATTGCTCCTAAATTCTGCATGGGTAGGTCAGAGCCACCTGGTTACTTTCCTCTGCCGCCCTGATGTGATGAGGACTAAAGTTTCTGGGGGCGATAGAGCAGATTGGATCACTTGGGGGGGGGAGCGGGGGTTCCAAGACTAGCGGTGATCTGGGCACATGGTGACTACCAAGCCAGTTTGCAGGGGTCAGAGTAAAGTGGAATCAAGGAATCAAGGCTGAAGACTTGACAGGATTCTGGGGAAGCCACTGTGTAGGAGTGACTTAAGGCTCCACAGCAGAGCAGAGGACCCTGTCTCCAGGCCAGATGAAGTCTCACACAGCTTCTCTGTAGCCTCCTCGGCTCCCACTGAGATAGTTATACATTCTCACTGGGAGCCCCGGGATGGGTGTCAGCTAGTGAAGAGGTTGACCTGGGGGGGGGGGGCTGAGCAGAGTGAACCTTCTTTAAGGAAGGTCACAATTCTGAAGACAGTCTGGGTTCTGGATTCTGTCCTCCATTATCTCCCTCCCCGAAGTAGGCGCAGCAAACATTAGCCCCTTGTGAGCTGCCAAGTGCACCTTCTGACCCAGACAGCTCACACATCAGAAGCGGCACTCCAGGATGTCAAAGAAATTCCAAGGCAGTCACCAGCCTTGGAATCTACAGAAAACTTTTGCCCGGATGTATGCTATTGAACATGGGATTCACCAAAAGCAGGCCTAAGCCAGGGTAGAGGCTAGGCCCCAGAACGGAGAAAGCATTAGAACCGGCACAGCCCCTGCCTGGTCCCTCTGCTGCAGCATCCGGCACTAATGCTTTCACACACCTCCCCCAACCCTGAGCAGAGACCAAATCCTTCTCTGCTTTGGTATAAGGGGTGAGACCCGCGGCTAGACCGGAAACTGAAACAGGGCCCCAAGAGTCCCAGTGGCGTTATTTTGACAACCTATAAGAATCACAACCCACGCTGAAGCCCTTTTCCCACCCTGCTCCCAGGCTCAGCCCCTCATTGGTCCCATCTACTCTAGATATGGCCCACAGGCTTGGAGAGAAATATTGAGCAGCCAGGTGTGGTGGTCTAGGTCTGTAACCACGACACTCAGGAGGTTGAGGCAGGAGGATCATGCGAGTTCGAGGCCAGCCTGGATTCCATAACCGTAGCCTTATCTCAGAATAAGGGAAGAAAAGAGAACTTGGCATGGCGCCTAGGCAGGTGGCTCCCTCTGAGCCCTCTCCAGACTGGTGCTGAGGGTGCAGAGGGGGCTGCAGCAGGTGTTTAAGGGCTGCCGGGAGGGTCAGAAACTGACCTGTTGACTCTCCCCCTCTCCATCATTTTCTTCCTCCCTCCCTCTACAGCCATGTGGACACCAAGGAACTGTGTGGTAAGTACCCGGACCTACAGCAACCGTGGTGTGGACAAGAATACCCCGAGGAGGGCAAAGCAGTGTGGACACCTAGATGGGGCTTGTGAGGGGGCCCCAGGGAGAAGGGTGGCCTCCTCCGTGACCCCTGACCTTTGCAACCTCCTTCCCCAGATTACTTTGTGGACCACATGGGAGACTACGAGGATGTCCTGGCCTCCCTGGAGACCTTGAACCATTCGGTCCTGAAAGCCATGGGCTACACCAAGAAGGTCAGTGGGTGTGGTAGCGTTCTCAAGAAGCGAGGGCCTGTGTGCCAGTTGATTCCAGGTTGTGCCGAGTATTGTCGTTCAAGGGTGTCTGGATTCGTAGTGATGTACGCTGGCGAGGCTCTTTGAGGATCTCAGATAAACTACACAGTGAGAGGAGCAACACCTTGATAGATAGCTTGGTCTAGCAGGGTGTGCGTCAGAGTGCGAGGGCCTTTGCAGGGGCCAGGTCTGGTCCTGGTGTGGCTAACCAGTGAATGTAGGAATCCCGGAATGATGGGCTCCTTCAGGGGCAGTTCAGACCTAGGGATCTGGAAGTGGGGATTCAGGTTTTATCTTTTGAACTTGACCCAGGCGTGCACTGGTGTCTCCCGAGTGGCTGACGTGTGCAGTAGAGGAGGACCTAGCTGATCTGGTCAGTGAGGCAGCTGAGGAATTGGAGTCTCACTTTTGCTGCCTGGGAAGTGGGCGTGTCCATCTTCGGGGACCTGACTGAAGGAAGTGGGTCCTCTAAACTGCTGAATGCAGGGCTGCTTAGCTAAGGTCGGCTTCCTCAGTTCCTCACATGCAGCCCATGCCCTGCCTGCAGCGGACTGAGGGGCCCTTTCTTGCGCTGCACCCGGATGTTGCTGAGTCTGCCCCCCACCACCACTTCACCCTCCTCCACCCCCACCCCCTGCTTATCCACACTGTCATGCTGGCCTTGCACTGTCGGGGCCTCTTGTTGCTTGCAAATATTTTAAGACCTTGTGAGAGCCGCTCTTCAGGGGTGAGGGGGTATTCATCATTGCCGTTTTTCCGACAGCCCCAGTGTCCCACAGTGGCTGGAGCATTAGCAGGGTGTGCCAGGCAAGTGTGACAGCCTGTTCTGCTGTCACTGGACGTATGAGGGAGGGGAAGATGGATTTTGTGCAGCAGCCCACTCCTTGATCCTTCCCCTCCCGTCTAGGAGCAGAACCCTGTCCCAGTAGGGCTGTATTGAGGTTCTTCCTACTCTTGGATCGTCGTGATCGAACCTCACCATCCATGAGGGAGGGGAGCTGAACTCCTCCCAGGAGACTCAGCCCAGCCTTAACCAAGGTACCACAAGGGCCTTGCGCATGTGGCCTCAGGTAGTCCTGGTGGTTTCGGGTGATACCGGAGCATCCTTGCAGGGCCTGAAATGGTAGCTGACTGTTTTTCTTTTTCCTTCTTGGGTATCTCCTAGCTGGCCTGTTTGTAGAAAGGCAGCCTGCTGATGATCTTAAATACTTTCCTTGTTTGCTGGCTAGCTTCTGTGTCAGCTTGACACGGTCAGCTGAGAGGAGGGGAATCTCAATTAAGAACCCACACATGTGTTTCTGCGGCATGTGTTTCTGAATTCACGACTGATGGGGGAGGGCCCAGCTCACTTTGGGTGGTGCCACCGCTGGGCTGGTGGTCTTGGATGCTCTACGAAAGCAGGCTGAGCAAGCCATGGGGAGCAAGCCGGTAAGCAGCACCCTCCATGGCCTCTGCATCCGTTCTTGCCTTGGGTTTCTGCCCTGACATCTATCTGTGGACTGTGATGTGGACATGTACCCTTTCCTCCCCAGTTTGCTTTCGGCCATAATGTTTCATCACAGCGAAAGAAACCCTAAGACACCTTGTGACCCCTGATTGTAGCTGATGGCTTTGATTCTGTGATGCAGTAGCCTCTGTCATGGTTAGCTGGGTTAGTCTCCTGCGCGGTGACTAATGTGGGCTCCGCTGGCGACTCCATTGCATGTGGCATCTTCCCCAGATCCTAACACATCCCAATGACGCCAAGGCCCAGCTTTCAAGTGCATCTCTCCAGCATCTCTCTGCTAATTGCAATATTAATGCCAACTCTTATTTTAGAACCCTCTTCAATTCAGCCCGTGCAAAAATATGTTTCGCCTTCCCCTTTGTTCAGTCTTGTCTTGGCTGATGGCGAGGAGTCTGCTCAAATGCCTGTGGGCTTTTTTTTTTTTTTTTTATGAGCTGATGATTTTGCTCCCGCGATCGATGGGTGGATTCTATTTTTAGGTTCTGTCGTATCAAATAGTCGGTGCTCCGTGGTAAACTCTCATCAGAGCGTCGTAATTTCATCATTGCTCACTCAGTTCTGTCACCTACTGAGTGTCTTCTCTCTGCCCTGGGAGGTGAGGTGGGATGCTGGCCTGGGGAGCAAATCACGTGACTGGGGCATCTCCTCTATGATTCACCATCCCTGAGATGTACAGACGTGTTTTTTTTTCTTCTATTCAAAATCAAAATGTATCAATAACTCTTGGGTCAAGGGACTAAAAAGGTCGGCTTTTGTCATTGATCTTATTTTATCGCTTTATGGGTGAGCGATATTACCTGCGTGTATGGACATCTATGCACCATGTGTGTGCCTGAAGCCCACAGGAGCCAGAAGAGGGCATTGGATCCCCTGGAACCGGAGTCACAGATGGTTGTGAGCCACCACGTAGGTGCTGGGAATCAAACCCCGGATCCTTGGCCAAGAGCTCTGAGCCACTGAGCCATTTCTCCAGCCCCTGTGACAGGGAGTTTATAGCAAACCCTACTTATAGTCATTTCCTTTGGGGGGTTGTTCACTGTAGTAGTGTGTTCTTTAACCAACCTGGACGTGTTCACATTTATGATCAATTATATAGTTATGGTTATTTTTAAAAGTCTAACCATTGTTTGACCAAGACAGATACTTCATGCAGAAAAGAACAATAAAATTTTTTAGGTGGTTGTGAGGTCAGGACTGTCATAGTCTTGGATCCCTTCAGATAGAGCCTCATTTCCTTCATGGTTTGTTTCCCCTCTCCTTCCCTCCTCCCTCCCTCCATCATTCCTTCCCTCCTTCCTTCCTTTCCTCCATCCTTCCCTCCTCCTCTTTATCTCTTTCCTCTCCCTCTCTCCCCTCTCCCTCCATCCCTTCCTCCTGCCCCTCTCCTTCCATACCCTCTCCCTCTATTCCTCCCTCCCCTCTCTCTCCATCCCTTCATCCCTTCTCCCTCCATCCCCTCCCTCCGTTCATCCTCCCCTCTCCCTCCATCCTCCCATCCCTTCTCCCTCCCTCCATCCCTTCTTCCTCCATCCACCCCTCCCAACCCTCCATCACTCCTCTTCCCCCTTCCTTCTTTTCTTTCACTTTGTTTGTTGACACAGGATCTTACCCTGTAAATCAGGCTGGCCTCTAACTGGCCACCCTCCTGCCTCAGCTTTCTCAGCACTGGAATTAGAAGCATGTGCCACGTCCAACTGCTTCCTACATTTTAAAAACGTTATATTTGACAGTGTTGTCTATTTTAATTAGCTGTTTCTCATAGGCAGCCCCAGATACTTACTTAATATGAGTGTTACATTGTCTAATTTATTTGTGCTTCTTCTTCTTACAATTCTTGCCCTCCATTGGCTTAGGTTCATTGTCACCTTGGTCTTTTTCCCCTTTGTGTGAATGCTTTGGTTAATATGAAATTCTGAAATCCAAAATACTGACCTTTGGTATTTCTGAGGCCACCACAGATGGTACCACGCAGTGTCTTTGTCCCCAGGATTTTCCGAGCTGTCTCTCGCAATCCCTTTATTGTGATAAAGATGAGTGACCAGTGAGCTTCCTCCTGCATCGTGTCCCTTCTGGACTCATCTTTTGGTTGCATGACCCTTTGTCTGATGATGGCCTCACAGGTGCCTGGGAGAGACATTTGGAGAGTGTGGGAGGTCAGACCTGAAAATAGATCTCCTGCCTTTGTTGGGAAATGCATGCAGCTGGAACACGCTCTTTAAAAACACAAAGCCTGTCTCTTCTGCACATTGCAACAGCTTTGGAGAAGTCAGAGAACGTGTGTGTGTGGGGGGGAGGTTCGAGACAGGATCTCACTGTGTAGTCCTGGCTGTCCTGGAACTAGCTTCCTAGGCCAGGCTGGCCTTGAACTCACAAAGATCCACCTGCCTCTGCCTCCCTAATACTGGGATTAAAGGCGAGTGCCACCACCTCCAGGTAGTCTGTTATTGACAAAGGACAGGAACTCTAAACAGGGCAGGAACCTGGAGACGGAAGCTGACACAGAGGCCATGGAGGAGTGCTGCTTGCGGCCTTGCTCTTTATAGCTTGCTCAACCTGCTTTCTTATGGAGCCCAGTACCACCAGCCCAAGGATGGGACCACCCACAATGGGCTGGGCCCTCCCCCATCCATCACTAATTAAGAAAATGTCCTGGGACTGGAGAGATGGCTCAGGGGGTAAGAGTACTGGCTGCTCTTCCAGAGGTCCCAGGTTCAATTCCCAGCACCCACATGGCACCTCATAACTGTCTATAACCCGTGTTCCAGGGGATCTGAGACTCTCAGACAGACATGTAGGCAAAATACTAACGTACAAAAAAAAATACAAATAAATTTTAAAATTAAAAAAAGTTAAAAAAAAATCCTTAAAAAAAAAAAAGAAAAGAAGTCCTTCTGTGCCAGCTCTCTTCGGCAACACCGCTGGCCATCTGCCGGTGCCACCAGCAAGTGCCAGCACTCAGGGCCTGATACCTACTGAGATGGCTATGGAGGCTGAGGCAGGAAAAGCTCAGGTTCCAAGACAGATGGATCCTGAATTCAACCACATCTCAGTAGTTTCAATTTTCCTCCCTCCCACCACAGTTCAGAACATCACTCCACGACATCAGAAATAAGATAGGATCTTATTTGTTTCTTCTCATCTTCTGTAAGTATTCATTTTTCATATGCAAATCAGGGCAGTCTTAAGAAACAAAAGCTTTAGGTCTCCCCTTTGCTCACGTTACCCTCACAATGTAATTCTCTGGACGGCAACCCACGCAGTCTCCTGCCTCCTGGTCTCTCTCGGCGGTGCTGCAGAGGAGAGCTGGCACAGTGACGTTCATAACTGTGTTCCAGGGTGGTCATCCCTGGGAAGTGACCGGGGAACTTCTCCAAGTGAAGACTGTAATCCCACTCTGCGGGGAGGAGGCCATTCTGGAGAAGACTGGAGCTTAGCTCTTTTGCAGTATTGTTTCATAATCCCCGAGAGGAATTAAATACGGCGGGAATTATATCACTTTCATAGTTCCTAAAAGGACTAAATATGTGTTGCCAGGATTTTGGGTTTTGTTTGTTTTTGAGAAAGCTTCTGTACTTTTGTGGGTAGAGGAGGGAGTTCTAATGGATTTGTAATGCTTTTATGTGTTTCTAGATACTTTCCTTTGATCCTGTTGTTATAAAATAACCCCTTACCCTTTTAGGTCTTATGAGAGTAAAAAAAAAGAAAGAAAAAGAAAAGAAAAGAAAATGCCCTTTAGGTTTGCTGCAGCCAGATCTTATGAAGGCATTTTCTCAGTTGAGGTTTCCTCCCTTCAGATGACTCTAAACTCTCTGTGTAGACCAGGCTGACCTTGAACTAACAGAGATCCGCCTTCCTCTGCCTCCCCAGTACTGGGGTTACCTGCACGTACCACCACCGTCCAGATGTTCTCTCTACTCTTAAGGAACAATGATCAGAACTGGAGGCTTACTGGTCTCAAGACTAGGAACAAGAGGCCAGAGAGATGGCTCAGAGGTTACTAGTGCTTATGGCTCTTCCAGAGGACCTGAGTTCAGTTCCTGCTCACAACTCCTGACTCCAGCTTCTTCTTCTGGCCTCCACAGGCACCTGAGCTCACATATAAATAAAAAGAAACCTTAAAAAGAATATGAACAAATTAATATAGCAATATACACCTGTCACTCTAGCTACTGTCCAGGGTGAGGCAGGAGGATTGTTACGAGTTCCAAGCCAACCAGAGACTCTGTCTCCAAAAGAAATATGAAGAGTCTAAGCCTCTTGATACTCAGCTGACTTGCTTTTTATGACAGCTGTGACCCTGTCACCAAGCTTAGCAAGGCTCACAGCAGCCTCAGCGCCAGCCCCACGGATGAAATAACAGCCTGGCGCACACTGCGTCCTCAGCCTCCTTATCTCTACTCGTGTTTTCTCATTTAAGCTCTAGCGCCCAGGCGGTGTGGCAGCCGGCCTTGTCTGCCTGATCGAGTGTGATTGCAGAACCTCTCTGCACCAGCTTCTGCCTGCAAAGCCTTTGCTGCACTGATGGGGTGCCGCATCTTGTTTAACCAGCTCCGGAATGGTGTCTGCACCCGGGAGACTGTGGCTGTCTTTTTTCATTATGAATGTTCCATCCAGGCTGGCGGCTCTCGTGATCCTTTGTTCTTCCTCCGTTTCATTCTCTCTTCATCTCTTTTATACTCTTCTTTTTGATGGTCTGCTCTGCTTCATTGATTGTGACTTAGAAGATAAAATTCTCCATTTTCATCTTATTAGTGGCTTCTGAAGCCAGGTGTGGTGGTGAAGGTATATAATCCCAGCTCTCAAGAGGCAGAAGCAGGTGGATCTCTGTGAGTTCAAGCCCAGCCTGTTCTACAAAGCTGTTCCAGGGCAGCCAGGATTACACTGTGAGATCCTGTCTCAAAACATACACACACACACACACACACACACACACACACACACACACACACACACACACACACACATCGAGAGAGAGAGAGAGAGAGAGAGAGAGAGAGAGAGAGAGACACACACANGAGAGAGAGAGAGAGAGAGAGAGAGAGAGAGAGAGAGAGACTCACACACACCAAAAAGAAAGAAAGAAAGAAAAGAAAGGAAATTCTCAATCCTATTTTTATTCTTAGGTCATTAAAAACATTTCCTGTTGACTTTGGGGATGAAGGAATTCTGAAATGGGAGGATGTCGTCTGAATTGTCTGACTTAATCTGATCATCGAGACAGCTCAGCTCTTTTCAAGGGAATTACTACCAAACCTAAATGACCTGAGTTCAATCCCAAGGACCCACATGGTGAAGAGCAAGAGCAGACTTCCACAGGTTGTCCTCTGACCTCCATACACGCATCATGGCACACACACACCAATAAATAAATAAGTGAACAATTAGTGGCTAATTAGCTTCCCTCTTGGGGGATCTCTTTCTGTGGCTCAAGTCTGGATGGATGATAGCTCTCACCTGGCACATCAAAAGCTCTGCAGGGCTCTGGGCAGCTCCCAACGACCTGCAAATGGTTTGCCACAGGGTGCAGGCATACAACCCTCTGGCTTTTTGCTGAGGAGCTTCGCCTCTTGGCTAGGCAGAAAAGGGTCATGTCTCCATTGCTTCCCTCACCCCAGAAGGTGGCCTGGCTTTGGAATTCGCATTTTCTTCATTTTGCTGACTGCCTTGTCGGTCCCTGGTCTGAACGTTGTGACCCTGAATCCCACTCCTGTCCTGCTTAGAACCTTCCTAGCAGCCTTTTTCTGGGGGTTATTAATTTAACTTTAAACCATGTTATGTCATCTCGGTCATTTGGAGGTAATCAATTGTCCATTGTTCTCCAGTCCATGGGTGGCGTCAGGTTGTTAGAAAGACAGCCAGGAGCTGCCTGCACCTCAGGGTAGGGGCTAGGATGTCTTCTCCACTGGGGTCTGCCCACAGTGGCGCCAAGCCAGGCCTCAGGACAGAATGTCTATCTTCGTGTGTTCTCCCCTGCACCACCCCCCACGCCTTGTTCCTCAGGCTCTCTATCTTCCAGCCATGTTTCCCAATGTGTAATTATTGCTAATTAATTCTCAGTCAGAGTGATGGATAGTTTAATTTGCTTTCCTTGAGAGCCTTGTCCCCCCCCTCCCCCGCCCCCTGCTTTGCCACGGACTGGGCAGAGTTCCAGTGTACGGGGGAGGGGCCACTCCAGAGAGTAGGGTGGCGACAGAGGTCCAGCACCTCTTCCCTCCCCGCCCTCCCCAGCGGTGGTTACCTCTGCACCACTGTTGACCCTAAGAAGCCACACTTCTCCCGTCTTCTCTGCAACCTTCTGCAGAGGCAGGCGTCTCAACCAGGGACGCCAGTACTGATGACTTGCCAGAGGAGAAGTTCTGCTGCACACTGCACAGTGCACACCGCGCAGCATCCCCCCTCTCTTCAAAGCTCGCTGCGCCTCGTCACGTGCGCCTTCCCACCTCTCCGCATCCCCTACTCTTGTGCCCCCACCTCTGAGCACAGGCCTCAGAGGATTTCTGTGGGGGCCTGCAGTGATTCTCTTCTGTTAGTCTGAAGAGCAACATGAAGACTCAGGGACACAAAGAATTCTTGCAGAAGGAAGGAGGGAGCAGAGTCCATGAGGCCATCTTTCCTGGTGCTTTCTCTCTACTGCAACAACAGAAATACCACTCGGTGATGGCTGGCATTTTTACCATCATTACGGTCATCACCACCATTAGCATTAACATCATGAACACCTCCACCATCCTTTACACCATCGCCGCTACCAGCATCGTCACCACCCCCATCACCATCGTCATTGTCATCACCAACCTCTCCGTTGCCGTCATCACTGCCGATCATCATTATCATCATCACCATCATCACCATCATCACCGCCACCAACACCTCTATGGCCATCTGCACCATCAGCATTGCCATTGCCAACACTGGCTCACCAACGCCATCGCCAACATTGTTATCACTGTCACCACTCCTGCCACCTTTGCCACAGCAGCGGAAGTTCACACACATCAGTCGTGTGATGGACACTGTGCCCCGCATCTTATACTCCTCTGGTCCCTGACAGCTGGGCCTGGAGTGGTGATCCCAGTGAAGCCAGAGGTCCCGCTTTGGCCTCTGAGTCTGGGGCCCTGCTTTGTGGGCTTTGTAGCCCCTAAGATGTAGGAGGCAGTGCAGGCCACCACAAAGCAGAGTCACTAGCTCAAGGTGTCCACAGTCCCTGTGCCAACCCACATCCAGGTTCTCTCCCAATGCCCCCAGGTGTATGAAGGTGGGAGCAATGTGGACCAGTTTGTGACCCGCTTCCTTCTGAAGGAGACAGCCAATCAGATCCAGTCGCTGCTCAGCTCCGTGGAAAGTGCTGTGGAAGCCATTGATGAACAGACCAGCCAGATCCGGTATGTCAGTGGGACATACGGGGGTGCTCCTGGCAGCCTGACTCTTAGTGTACCTCAAATCTCGGTGACCTTGGCCAGGTGGCTGCACCTTCCTTGCCCTCCTCCAGTTTCTCCAGCTGCAGTATAAGGACACACTTAGGACCTTGTACCTGAGTCGTGAGACTTATACAGGACAGAACACACTCAGGAGAACGGCTGTTAGGGGCCCTGCACTCCTGGGACCCATAGATCTTGCCACAGTTCTTGTTCTCACAACACCGACCTGCTGTCTGGCCTACTTCCAAACACGGGAAACCAGTTGGGAAGTGGTGTCTGGCTTCAGGATGGGGACACAAGTGCCACATGCCAGAATGGAGCATCCAGAGGGATGCGTGTTCTTACCAGGGGTCCTAGGATCCCCAAGGGCTCCCACCTTTGTTACCTGGGGAGCTGTAGAGATGCAGGAAGCTACTGAGGGCAGGGTAGGGACCAAACTAATGCTGAAGGAGGTCCTGGAGAGGGATAGAGTTCGGGGTGTTGCTCTTTTGGTCTCTGGGTACACAGGCGAGCACCCAAGGGTTTCTCATGGGCACTGTGGGGGATGTGTGTCTGGCTCCTGGACTGGGAGGCTTCAATCTGTTCAGCTAAGCAGGGCCTGCTCATCTTGGAGCCCACCCGCATGCTGCCGATAGCTGGCTGGACAAACTCTCGTGTGCTCAGAGCAGTAGAGGGGAAATGGGACCCACACACAGGTGGGCAGCTGCCAATGGACCCATACCCCTGGGCTCTGCAGCCTCTGCTTTATCTGTGTACAACTTCAGGGTGCCTGGCAGAGAGGCACAGTGTGACTGGGATGTTCTTTTGCCATGGGGGTGGGGTTTGAGTGATGTCACTTGGTTGGTGAGGACATCAATCAGATCAGGTTGTGAGGGGCTGGTTCTTCATGACACCGTGGCCAAACGTGTTGACTGTCGGCACTTGAAAGTCAGTTCCTTACTCTGTCCACGTGGGCAGCCTTGCGATCCCAAGTCCCCAGAGTCAGCAGCCACCTTCCTGGGGACAGACAGCTTTCCCTGTATTGATTTATTATTATCAGCTTAATCAAACTTCCCCCTTTTTCTCCTGCTGTAGATAGATAGCAGCCTTGGGCAATTTTCCTGGCTGTCTTCCTACGCTGCTCCACTGCTCCGTGGCTCCAACCATGGTTCTGCTCGCTCGCTTGCCCCCACCTGGGAGGGGATAACTCTGGGATGTCTGTGGAAGGAGTGGGTGGTGTGTCTTGATAGGAAATCTGTTCCATGCCCACAGACACCTCAAACTGCCCCACATCTAAACACTTTTGGCTCCAGGCCCTGAGCTCCCTGGCGCTACCCTGTGTCCCCACCCTGGAGCAGCCCCCAGGGGTGCTGTGTTCCTGGAGAAGCTTATACAGACCCTGCTGCTTGAGGGGCCTCCCACTCAGCTCTTCATGGTCTAAGGGACACACTGAGTTTGTTACTGGTTTGTAAAGATGTTGTGATTGACAGCTCAAAGCCTCCGCCAGCTTTGTCCTGCTAGGGGAGCTGAGCCTGCTTCTTCAACACGGGAGAAAGACTTGTTAAACTTTTCAGGGTCACAGGAGACAAATTCAAACTGTACTAAAGGGTTCAGGCGTGTGGGGTGTCAGCCACATGCCCGTTGACTGGTATGTTGGTAGTCAGTTTTGCATGCCCATCTTCGTGCATAAGGAATTAGCTGTTCACCCCGCATTTTCGGAGACCCTGCTGGGTGCCTGTTGCTGTGCTAGGGGTGGAGGGTGCAGGGGAAGGGGACATGGGGACCAGAGATGGAATCTGTCTCTGGCCAGGCTCAGAGTATTTTCTTGCTGCCTTGTTGGAAGCAGGCTGTCTCTCTGGCAAATACCCAGGTCTTCCCCCAGAAGTCACTCCACAGCACAGTGGCCTCTACTGAGGCAGGCAGGGAGGAAGACACACTGTGTGTCTCCAGCCTGGGGTTGACCTGTACTGACTGGAAGCTATGAGCTATGAGATCAGCCAGATAGGTTTCTGGCCCAACCTTACCCCAGCCGAGGAAATGAGCCAATGGGGCATAGGACTTGGCCTCTAGAATCTTGGCATGGAATTATGCCCCAGCTGACCACATGGCCTTGGTCAGGTCACCTGCCTTGGGGGGTCTTGTTTCCTCCTCTGTGAAAATGAAGGCTACCCTGACCGTCCTGCAGACACGGGCCCGCAGGGCAGGTCTGTGCACATTTCAGGACACGGTCAGTACTTCCTAAGTGCACCTGGAAGGTCGCAGAGGTGGCCGTGGCCCTACCGTTGCCCTCATGAACACTTCGTTTCTTCTATACACACTGCAGACAGGAGCACTGCAAACCCAGCCACGGCATCACCAAGAGCCACTACGGAGGCCCCAGTCCTCCCTACATCGCCAACCACAAGCTGGCAGCCCCGGAGCCAGGGAGAAGCCTGCCTATGGGTGAGAGAGCATCGTTGGTGGTCACTACCCTCCAAGGGGACCCAAGGAATCTGCACTAGGGCGTACTCTGGGCTTGGGGCTCTGCCCCCTTAGGATGGCCCTGCCTACCATCAGGATCTCTTTCTTTCTTTCTCAGCCACAGGGGAGCCAAAAGAGGAAGGGCTGGAGGGCCAGATAAGCCGGTTGGCAGAGCTGATTGGGAGACTGGAGAGCAAGGTAGGCTCCCCACCCCTATCCACATAACAGCTGTGAAGAGGCTGAGGTCAGGACAGAGGCACCCTGGTGTGTTGGAGGTTGAAGAAAGCTGGACTGGGGCCATGGTCCTGACGATGGGAGGGCAAGCAGCATTCTAGGTACAGAGAGTAATCGGTAGGATCCTGGTATGTCCTGTGGACATAGCCAAGAGAGCCGGCTCCAAGACTGGAGGCCAAAAGCCGGTGGAGCCCGCGATGGTTCAGGGCAGGTTCCCAACAGGAGAACAGAGACACAGAGACAGCCAGCACAACACAGTCCAGAGGTGCGGAGCTGTGCAGCCTCCACAAAGACATTTCCAGGACCAGTGCGTAACTCACAGGACTCCCAAAGGGGCTTGCAGATGGGTGGGCTCGGGTGTTCCTCTGTTCGAGCCGAGTTTCTGCTCCTTGGCTTTGAGTGGGTGGCTTACTCCCCTCTCTGAGCCCGAGATGGCTACTCGGATGACAGCAGAGACACTCAGGACCTCACTCAGTGTTCCTCACCAAGGTGCAGGTGGCTCAGGTCAGCGTCTGCTGTCTGGGTTAGCCTCCAGCCTTAGCCATGCTATCACTGCTAGTCATTCTTCCCCAACTTCCCCACGCATGTGCACAGGGCTCCCACGCAATGCCTACACCGAGTGACAGGTGTCTCAGAGACCTGGGATCGTGGTGACATTTCTTCTGTTTCTCTGTATTTCTTTTGCAAGGAGCTCTGGTACTTGGCTGGGTTGGGGGGCTTTGTTCCGAGGGACTCATGAGCGTGAAGCAAGGGCCTTGTCACTAGGAAGCAGTCTGACTGGAGAAAAAAGGCTGTTGGTGGTGGCTCAGCTGCAGGGCTGTGGCGGAAGCGGGGGTCCCCCTCCCACACCCCTTTTAAGCCTGCTGCCCTGCCCAGGGTGAGAGCAGCGTGGTGGGGACCTTGTGCCCGGTTGTCATAACAACTCAGTGGGGGCCCCAGGAGGGAGGCTTTTTGAAGCTTATTTTTAGTACCCTGTCGCCCTAACAACCAGGCTTGCTGGTAACCAGGAGCACCTAGGCGTCCTGGAGATGGGGCGGGGTCCACCAAGGTCTTTGATTGGCCTAAGCCACTAGTATGAGTACATTCAAGCCAGCTCCAGACTGGGCCCCCAGCTGGCCAAGCAACGTCTCCAACTGTGCCTGGAGGACAAGGAGGATGGAGATGCTGGGTGGCAGGTCTGGGTACTGCTGGGCTCACCATCTGACTCTCGAGAGGCCAAAGGGCCTCCGGTGGGGCCCCAGCCCCCCAAGAGCTGCCCGTGTGCCTATTCAGTGACAGAAGCAAGCTTGAATCCGTGAACACATCTTCCCTACTGGGCACTTTCTTAAGATGTGTGGGCAAGGGTCAGTGGAGGCTGGAGGTGTGATTCCGAGGCAGACCCTCGTTCAGACGTTTGAGAACTCCGGTCCACCTGCCACCGCTGTTGTCTTTAATAGTGCATGCGCTATGTGTGCGCTGGTTGGCACCTCCTGTCTTCAGGCAGGGCAGACAGGCATGCAGGCTGCAATTATGGGGTAACCACATTGAAGGAAGAATGGATTTCTGTCAGGTGGGGTTCAGACACGGTTTAAAACCCAGGCCCTAATACAAACCCATCTGGGGACCGTTTAGAGTCCCTGGGTTCTGTGCTGTGACAGCCGTGACTGAACTTCAGTGTCTGCTTGGCTCTGTCTTGGGCGCCAGGTACTGGTGACCCACAGAGCCCGCATGGCTTCTGCATTCCCGAATCACACGGTAGGCAGCAGCTGGCTCAGGGAGGCTGGGAAATGGGGTCACTGCTAGGGGTGAGGTAAGCGAGTTATAGATCTTAGGGCTTTTATGAAATCCTTGTTTGAAAAATAATCTTGATTTTGGGCCGGCCCCCTGAGTGCCTGTTACTAAGATTGCCCTGCCCCACCCCACACACCCCAAGTTTCTTTAGAGTCCATCTTGATCTCTGAGCCTCCCAGTGCTTCAGAAGCCTGGGCCCCAGGCGTTCTCTGCCATTTCCCCGACTCTCTGGCTTCAGGGTCCCTCTTGAAGCTGCTCTAAGGCTCGGCCGTGGGAGCCACACTTGTAGCCTGGGAGATCTCAGAATCCCTGGCACACTGGGACAGGGGCTGTAACCCTGGGGGTCCCAGGTACCCCGTACCCTAGGTGGGGCCTTGGGAGACTCCATGGAGGTGGCCTGAGTCACAGGCCCCACTGTGCTTTGTTCTAGACCCTCTGGTTTGACCTGCAGCAGCGCCTCTCAGATGAAGAAGGAACGGACATGGTAAGGCCCTCTCTGCCCCTCTTCTGACTTGTTCCTCCCGCCCTCTGAGGAGTGTCGGAGCTCCATGTCTCTGGCCGCCCTTCTCTGCCCTCTCCTCCCCGAGGGGCATGGTGAGCCGAGGCTCCAGGACTCTGATATAAAAAACACCTGGGCTGGAGCAGGGCAAGTATCTGATCCACTCTGTCATCAGACTGAAGGCAGCCTGCTGGTCACCAGCTGTGCCTCTGGATGGGGCTCCCTGCAGCATTTCTACTGCCCTGTTTGTGGGGGGCTCTCGGGGACTGTACCCATTTGTCCCCATCCTCCTTTAACTGGTTTGCACATGTAAGAATAAAATAGGGTTTTATTTGACCCTATTGCCCTGACGTCTCAGAAGCAAGGTCTGGGCTGCTGGGATTTCAGCTATGCCCACGTGGCTGGGGAAGGGCCTGGCACACGTGCTCATTCCCACTTTGGCCCGCAGCACCTGCAGCTGGTCCGGCAAGAAATGGCCGTATGCCCTGAGCAGCTGAGCGAGTTCTTGGACTCTTTGAGACAGTACCTCCGTGGCACCGCTGGAGAAAGGAATTGTTTCCAGTAAGTGACAAGGCTCTCTGTGGAGCTTTGGGGTGGGGTGGTGACCAGGGCCTCTGGCTGGCAGCGATAGGGAGGGGGGAAACCCTGTAGAGCCGCACGTGACAGGCACGTGAAGTTAAAGTGAGGCCCAGCCCCATTGCAGCTGTAGGTGGTGGGTAGATTAGTTCTCCCCGAGGCCCGGGCTCACACACCTGTCAAGCAGACAGTGTTTCAGGAGAGTGAATAGAGTAACGTGTTGTGTTGAGGCCGTCCTGGTTCATGTTCCACTCACCCAGGGTGACCACTGTTAACTCACACGATACAACACAGAGCCTAACTCAAGTCAGGACCCGCTCGGTTACAGGGAGAAACTGAGCCTCCAGGAGGGGTGTCTTCCAGAATGCAGGTCGCTGGCCCCCACCCCCTCCTGTTCTGCCAATTCTGGGTAGTTCAGCAAGGTGAAGCAGATAACTGTGGCCACCAGTGAGGGGTCTGTACATAGCCAGTACTGAGAGAGAGGGTGATGATGGTTTGGCTGGACAAAGTGATGGGGGAATAGCCTAAGGAGGGGTGCCAGAGGCTGTGTGTTGGTGTTATCAGGACCCATGTTGGTCCTGCCTTCTGTGTGAAGATAGGCTGGGGGCTGCAGGGAGACGTCACATACTCAGACAAGGAGAGCCCTTCTTTGGCTGATGGCAGAGGGGACAGAGGGAGAGATGGAGAGAGGGTAGGCAGGAGATGGCTGATGATGCCCACGTGGGGGGGTGAGATGCTCTCATTGTGGGCCATGGTGCTGTGCCAGGTGGCCTTGTGGCTGCCCCTGGAGGCTTGGCATCATTGAGGTCAGGAAAATAGCGCCTGCAAGCAGACAACGCTACACTATCTCCCAGGGTATCCCTGGCGTCTCCAGCTCCCACTGCCCTGTGGAGAACAAATGGGGAGGACAGAGGTTGAGACTGTGGCATGCATCTGTGGGGGCAGCCACTGCCAGCCACACATGTGCATGTCATTTCCCTGCAGCGTTGCTGCAGTGAGGATGGCAGACGGCCTCACCTTCGTCATCTACGAGTTCTGGGAGACAGAGGAGGAGTGGAAGAGGTTGGTACAGCGCTGTCCCTACCCCATAACCTGGGGGTGGGCCGGGGTAAGATGGGACTGGCTGGCTCTAGGCTCCTGTCCGGAGAGGAGAGAGTGGGGAGGATGGCGAGGAACCTGGAGTCTGGTTGCAGAGGTTTTTCCATCCAGGCAAGCTTCCTTTCCTGGTGAGCTTCTGCCCTTTCACTCAGAGGCAGCAGGGTTTCTAGTGGGACCCCTGACCCAGGGTCTTCGTATGGCACCATGCATGGAAAGCTCTGCTCTAAGGCCACCCCTGCCACTCAGCACCTGCCTGCATCATTGAGTGCTGGGTCCTGGGCCTTGCATTCAGTAGCGCTGCCGAGGGCTGTGGGGCTGAGTGCAGGGATACTACGCAGGTTCAGAACACAGCCCAGGCACTTTGCTGACCCTCCCCAGTTAGAGACACAGTACTGTGTTTGCAGAGGTTTCCAGTTCCCCACATACAACCCCAACACAGAGGGGTCGCTTTGGCCCCTGTTCTTCCCCACAGTGAGGTGCTGCAGGGAGGAGTGGGCACACAGGGCAGGTGGGCTGGACACCAGTGCTCAAGCCTCCAGGGGGAGTGTTGCTGGCATCTGCGCAGGATTAAGTCCTTCCCCCGACACTGCAGCTAATCAGGAGGGGACAGGTCGGGGCTAGAGGTCTGATCTTGTTCCCTTGGGCAGTCTAGAACCAAAGGCCTTCCCAAATGGATGCTCACAAGGTCACAGCCCCGCCCCCAGACAGCAGGACTGGACCTGGGCCTGCACTTAAAATTCCCCTCGCCCCTTCTCCGAGACATACCCCCAGACTAATCGTGCTCCTGGCTTGCAGGCACCTGCAGAGTCCCGTGTGCAAGGCCTTTCGACACGTCAAGGTTGACACCCTGAGCCAGCCTGAGGCACTCTCTCAGATCTCCGTGCCAGGTAGCGGGCCAGGGGCAAAACGGCCCCTGGGGTGGGGCGCCCCAGATCTCTAGGCAGCGCCAGCCGCTATGAAGGGTCCCAGACCTACAGGGGCTTCTTGCTCACTCGTGACCAGGAATCTTGATCTAGATGCATGTTCCTGACCCAAGGCCTGGTGGATAGAGAGAGACAGGGTGAGAACAGGGCACCACTGGGCACACGTGGGGACTCACGTGAGAAGCTCAGGAAGTATGTCTGCCTAGAGAGAACCTAGACCCTCCCACCCCTCACCCCAGACCTGAGTGAGCAGCACAGGGTTGCAAAGCCTGGCCTGGAACTCTGCCCAAGGCCTCCCCTACCCGTTCTGCCCGCTCCTGCCCACAGCCACCCCAGCCTCCATGGAAGGGGCCTTGATCTCCACAAGCCAGCCACTGACCGCTATTTCTCTCTCCTGTTTCCAGCTGCCTGGTGCACTTCGGGCCGAGACTGACCCCTCCCGAGGCCCTGTTAAGGAGCCTAGTGCCCCCCTCCCCCACTTCTTGTAAAGGACACTACCCCTTTTCTAGAGACTTTGGTACACAGCTGTCTTTTCAATATACTAATAAAAGGATGTGTACTTACCCCCGCTACGACATGGAGGAGGCCCCTCCCCTGGCATCCACACCTGACTCGACTTGGCAGAGCGTATTGCTGGGATACTGGTGAGGACAAGGTTAGCAGGGATGGCTTCCCAGGCCAGCCTCCGACCAACACCTTCCCACCCCAGCTTGCCTCTGGCCTCCCTGACTCCTCATGGCTGAGGCCCAGCTGGACCCACCTCAGATGGACGGGCCTCGTTCTCGACTTCCCTCTTCCTTGATGGCCCTCTACCTAGTAGGAGCTGTGACCCTGTAGTACCCAGTGTAGGCTCCGGTAGAGCCCAGGTCCCCAGCACCATGCTAGGCCCACAGCCACCAAATAAAGTCTGGTTAGGAACAGTGTGTGTCATGCCTCTGTCCCTTTCCTAGCTGACGGCAGCCAGAGGAGGGAGATAGTTGGGGGGGGGGGTGCCATCGTGGGCACCACAGAGCCAGGGTGGCTCCTAGCCAGCTCTCCCTGGGCCTCCATGTTCCTGTCAGTGGAGCAATGCCACGTGAAAGGTTATTGTAACAAGTGAGTTTGGCAACTCCTGCCTGGGCCACCTCAAGTGTAGCAGCCTGCAGGAAGCACAGTGGGACTGGTGGGGGGGGGGGTCATTCGCAGTTTGGGGACACAGGCACTGAAAGAAGTCAGCAAAGGCGGGCCAGGCACGAAGCCCCAGCCCAGGCCATGGGGGACAACACAATTGCATGTGACAACTTACATCAGGGGTGACCAAAAAGAGGCTATGGAGAGTGGCTGACCTTCAATGCCACCCTCCATAGATGGGTCCGCAGCCTAAACCCAAGACTTTTGGTACCAGAAGTGTTACTAGCACACTGGGTCATAGAGCCGGCCTCCTGGGAGCCTGGAGCAGAAGCCATCACATGCCACGTGACTGTCACTGCTCTCCTGTCAGGGACTCTAGCATAGATTCGGCCCTTGCACCGCTGCTTGGAAGACCAGTTCCTGTACATTCCACCCTGCTTCTCCCGGTCAGCAGGAAGACCGTCACAGAAGCCTTGACCATCAAGGAACACAGCAGGTCTCCCTCTGAGCAGGAAAGATGGGGAGGGGGAGGGGGCAGCGTTCCACCTCTGCTGGTGAGAGAGGCAAGACCACAACTGTGCTCCTCCCACCCCTGCCACCTCCCTGGGTGCAGACTGACCTCAAGGTCAGATGCCAGCCTTTCCTAAACCTCTCCTAGGGAGAGTGAAGCAGATTCAGATCTTAACTTCCGGCTCTAAAGGGACTATCCCACACCAGCCTCGGAGAATCGGGGGGGTCTCATCCAGAAAGTGGGCAGCAAAGCCACCCACCCAGTAATGGGTCAGGAATAGGAATCACCTGGCTCCGCATGGGGAAGGCTCCAGCCGGTGCAATCAGCCCGAGTAAATATCGCTCTATTGGCCCAAGCCTGCTCCTTCCCAATTATAAGCCAGGAGACTGGTGCTTTGGGGTGTAGCTGAGGAGCCCCACTTAGCGGAGCACGTCACACCTCCGTTCACCCACTTTGCCCAAATTCTCCTCCAAAGTGCAGCACAGCCGAGTGGCGGACTTCAAGATCATCAGTGTTGGAACGGGTGGGCAGAGGCTCTGAGGGGACGTCCCCCTACCAGGTTCTCCAGTTTCCACGTCATTTACACAGGTACAGAATCGAGCACCTGACAGGCACCACCACCGACTGTGCTTGCTCATACCTACATCCCGGTGTGTCCAGAAGGAGACACAGGCACAGAGAGAAGGGTTCTCACCCAGGTCACACAACATGGTAGTACCGTAAGAAAATACAAGCACAGAGCCCACTACCCACAATCCTGTGCCTGGCACTACGCCACACCACACAGCAGTAGAGTCTGGGGAGACCAGCTCTGGAGTCCTGCTAATATCAGTGCCCACTTCCACAAACAGTTCACGACCATGTGACCCAGGGATGCTACTCTTAGATATACACAGAAGGCACTCACATGGGCTGGGAGGATGCTCAGGGGGTAGAGCATTTGCAATGCAAGCATGAGGACCTGAGTTCAAATCCCCAGCACCCATGTAAAAAGTATGGCCATGAACTCATGTAACCTCCAGCATTGCGGAAGTGGGGGTTTGGTTCAGATATGAAGAACTCACCGGCAGGGCTGGTGAGATGGCTCAGTGGTTAAGAGCATTGCTGGCTCTTCCGAAGGTTCTGAGTTCAATTCCCAGCAACCACATGGTAGCTCACAACCATCTGTAATGAGATCTGGTGCCCTCTTCTGGCCTGCAGGCTTAATAAATAAATAAATAAGCAAATAAACAAACAAAAAGAACTCACCGGCCAGCCTAGCTGACCCAGTGAGGGAGCCTGTCTCAGGAAGTAAGGGAAAGAAAGAAGACAACGCTCTGCTCTGCCTTCCAAGTGCACACACTTTACCTCAGATGCCACATTAGTATAGTTCTGAACATATCATCTTTAACAGTTTATAATAAAAATAACAATTTCTGAATTGAAATTCATTTCATGAATACAGTCCATCAGGAGTTCAGAAACTTTATTTTCCTGGTCCTTACATAGGACACCATATAGAGTATAACAATTTCTGGCATGACTCAGTTTACCAAAATAGCTACAGTTTAACAAAGTAGCAAAAACAAGGAAGTTAGACATACATTTTTTTTTGTTGTTTTTGTTTTTGTTTTTCGAGACAGGGTTTCTCTGTGGCTTTGGAGCCTGTCCTGGAACTAGCTCTGTAGACCAGGCTGGTCTCGAACTCACAGAGATCTGCCTGCCTCTGCCTCCCGACTGCTGGGATTAAAGGCGTGCGCCACCATCGCCCGGCTAGACATACATTCTTAAATCAGTCTCTGTTAGCCTGAACAGACCTTACTAGGGAGAGGCCTTTCGCCAGACAGCTTAGGTCACTGCATCAAATATAGAAATACCTTAGTCTCTAGTTTTTAATGTTTGGTGCTCAAAGCTGTGGCCCTAATTTTAACCTTTTATTTATCTATTTATCAAAATCACATGTTAATAAAGACATTATAATATCTTATAAATGTCCCAGAGCCTTATAGAATTAATTATTTTTAAAAGCGGTTTCTTAAAAATATTTACTTTTTAATTTACATTTTCTGGAAAAGTCCACAATGTCTTTTTAAAGAAGTTTAAAATCTCACAACTGCATGCTCCTGGAAAAAAGTACCTTTTTAATTCAAGAGTGAGAAACTGAGCACAACCACAATCTGCACAAGGCAGAAGCAAACTTCACCAGGGCAAACAATGCAATGTCCTTAAAACCACCTGGGTGACTTTTATGTTACAAAGTTTGACTGCCGGCAAGATTCCTTCTTGTATATGAATGCATGAAGATGCAGCTTTAATACTTCATTAAACAAACACTGTGTTTTAAGTCCTATCTTTCATAAACAGTGTTTTCAAGACAGGATGGGAATTAGCATAACAAAATCCACCCAAATTTAAAAGTATCTTTGGAGACCTGTTAGCTCCTTGGTTGGCCACACCTTGTGATTGTCCCTAATCAAGATGGCAGTGTAGCCGTAGGACATCTTGCCTCTGCAACCCTAGCAAAGACGGCTTTCAGTCACGTGACTGCCTAAGGATGGCGGCAGGCCAGGTGTTGCTTATATCCCAAAATACAGTCATGCCACACAGAACCTTTAAGATTACCTATGCACAGACTTTTACCAATCCTATGCAAGTTTTATGTTAACTTTTTTGTTACAAGTATTACAGATTTTTCACCATACCCAATGAACTTACAAATCAATAATCCCTTGAGCTGTCTTGCTCTCTTCTCCCTGCTGTGCATCTTGTCCCCAGACATAGACTTTAAAAGAATGTCTTGGTCTGGAACAGGGAGAGCCATAACCTAATTTTAGAGCCAGTTTTTCAATAAAGTTATTATTATTCATACTCAAATGACATTTGACTCCCTATTACATTAGATCCACTGGCCAGACAGCTCAGAGATGAATTCTGGGTCCTGGGCCATCACTGACTGTAATAGTATCAGCTGAGCCTTAACGAAGAAGCATGGAACACAGGGAGTTCACACATTCAAGGGAGACCAATCAGAAACAAACATGCAGTGTCCACATCCATACATTCAAAACAGCTAGATACCTCCTCCAATGTTGTAATTTGTGAGGAGGGACACCTTGGTGGTCACTGCTGCTGAATGCATTTCCCTACTGGCATAGTAGTGGTACAGCAGGGATGACCACTGGCTTCTGTACAGGGACCCTGGGTCTTTCAAAGTTGCCCAGCATCCCCAAGTCGGACCATATAATGACAGGTACATCCACAAGACAGGACACAGAGTCAAAGCAACAAAGGCAAACGTAGAGCCAAATGACAACAGAAAACATCAGACAATGACATCTAACAGTTGGAGTCCTCTGCTTCAGACCAAGAGACATTTACCAGGTAAGAGGTTGTTTCGGTTGTCTCCTGGCACAAACCCTGGTCCTTCTGACATCTCTGCTCCGGGGCCTTTCCAAACTCTAGGTTTGGCCCCCCATGTCCTGGGATGTCCTGGCTTTGTTGCATAGTCCATGTATTGGCACCCTGCTGATGAATGCCCGCCCACAGGCCAGGCCTCTCTGATACACTTGAGCACATGGCCCCTGGTGTCCCTAGGATGCTTTCATAGCAGGTCAGAAGAAAGGGCAATTGAGACTCCACATGAACCTCCCCAGAAATAACCAGTGGGCTGTGGGACATCTCCCTTCACCAAGTACGGGGGTGCATAGACCTCATAAAGTCCTCCCCTAAAGGTAGAAAAGTGTCACAGGAAGTGAAAAAGGCTTCTATGACTTACCAAAAATGCTTGCTATCTCCTGGCCATTCACTGTGGGGGGAGTGGGGAGTGGAGTTTTGGATTAATATTCCAAAGTGTGAACCACCAGGGCGGCCCACCAGCCCCAGAGGGAAGCATGAGCATTTGAGGTGGAAAGGTCTTTCTTATCTCACTGGGGCTTCCAAATGTTAATCCTGAGACCTGCAAGAGAAAATCCAGTTCCACAATTTTGAGCCAATTTGAAGCAAGCTTTAATTAAATACCGACCAGGATGGACTCTGGTCAGATCCACTTTCTGGAATCCCAACAAGCAGCCACAAGACACACGTTGTAGGGATTTTAAAGAACAAAACCAAATGGCTGCCATTTTCCATGTGGCCTTGTTATTTTCTGGGAACTACAACTCCCAGCATTCCAGGAAGTTACCTGGTCCTTGGACAGGTGGTGCTTACAGGCTGACTTTGCTCTTATACGGGATCTTGGCAGGCAGTAGTGTTAAGAGCAATATGAACTATGGAGACCCAGCTCAAGAGGTTTTAGAAGGGAACAATATCAGCAACTGGGCTAGCGATCACTCTTGGGATATTTTAGCTGATTTTTGCCCTTGTCATAAGAACATGCTGGAGGCTAAATTGAAGAGTTTCAGACTAATTTTATTGACAGAGAAGATTTCAAGAGAGCCCAATATCGAGTCTATTCCATGGTTATTAATGATCACCCTTATGCAGATCTACAATGAAAAAGTACAAAAGGGACAAAAAGAAATACAAAACATACAGTTTGAGGAGAAAAAGAGTGCCAGGAAATTCAGTGTTGGAGCCATGATTTGTGAGAAAGGATGGATGGAAGAAAGGAAGTGGTGCCCTCAGTGTGAGGCCCCACTCGGATAATCCTGCAATTTATGAAAGGAAGAGGCCTGAAGGGCCTTCTGCTTCCAAAAAGCACCAACAAATCAAAGATTATGCAAATGCAATTCACAGAGCCGGCCAGACTCCATTCCAAGCTGGCAGCAGAACTTGGCAACATCAGCTGTGTGGTCCAGGCTTTAGAGTCATGAGGGATACAGGGGTAAGTACATGGGTCGTGGAATCCTCCTCTGGGAAAGGGCGCTGAGGCCAGGTGTATGGCAGCGGGGTTTCTGCATGGAAGCCCAGAGAGGCCACCGCATGTAGCTGTGAAGAAGAAGCCTGGAGTGTGTTGGAGACCCAAGATGTTGGTGGTGCCCGAGTCATGGATGTTTGCCAGGGAGAGCATGCAGGGAGTGG
This sequence comes from Alexandromys fortis, assembly GCF_014885135.2. Classification (NCBI taxonomy): domain Eukaryota; kingdom Metazoa; phylum Chordata; class Mammalia; order Rodentia; family Cricetidae; genus Alexandromys; species Alexandromys fortis. The sequence goes on from NW_026067927.1 coordinate 25,200,511, forward strand.
AGCAGCCCCAGAGAGAGGAGTGTGTCATAGCTGGCAAAGCTGGAAGGGCAGAACCATCTAAGCCCTTTGATATCAGACATAAAGTAACAGGATCTGGAGTTTGCCCTGAGAGATTCCGATCTTCCCTTGGTCCATATTTCCTCCCTCTGCTCCTATGCCTCCCTTTTGGAACGGTAACGCATATTCTGCGCCATTGTATGCTGGAAGTATGCAGGGGGAGGTAACAGAGATTGTCTTGAGTCTCAAAGGAAACTTTGGACTTTTGAAACGGTTGAGACTGAAAAAACCATGGCGGGAGAGGTTTGCCTGGAAGAACTAAAGTGGGAGCCAGGGGACTCAGGGCAACCAAATGCTGAGCGGAACTTGCACGGCGAGGCTCACTTTTATTATTACAGCTCCTTTGATAACAGAATGCATTTGCAGGTGCAGAGAAACCTGCCTTTCAGCCTAGCACGTTCAAGGTTACATAAAGCACAACGTTGCTATTTGTCTTCGGAAAACTGTCTGAGGTATGGGAACACCATCTACCATTCTCTTGAGATTCAGGAAGGTCACAGGCATTCCTGTGCTCCTTGTCACATCTGTTGGCATTCTAAATCTACTTCTTGAGAAATGTCAACACCAGATCTTCCCATGCCTGTGTCACGATTTCGTTATATCCTCATATAACATTCAGCCGAACACCGGGCACTTTTGACATCAGATTGAATGCATTTTGCATTATGATATGGCTACTAGCCTGTGGGGCCAGGGAGTAGAATGTACTGGTTTGAATGAAAATGGCCCCCACAGGCTCATATGTTTGAATCCTTGGTCTCAAGTTGGCGGAACTGTTTGGGAAGGATTAGGAGGCCTGGCCTTGTTGGAGGAGCTCTGTCTCTGGGGGTGGGCTTTGAGGTTTCAAAAGCCCATACCACTCCTAGTGTGCTCTCTCTGCCCCGTGCTTGTGGACAAGGATGTAAGTCAGCTCTCAGCTGCTGCTCCAGCACCATGCCTGCCTGCCATGATGGTCATGAATTCTAACTGTCTGAAAATATAAGCCCCCATGAACTCTTCTGTAACTTACCTTGATTGTGTGTTTCTTCACAGCAATGGAACAGTAACTAAGACACACACCTTTAGTAACTAAGAGGAGACATAGCCAGTATAGACAAGTACTTGTTAACTTGAGATAGGTCCAGGCTGGGTAGTTGGCATCTGGCTTGGGAAATGGGAGCTTGGACAGAGACATACAGGGCAGGTACTGACCATGTCACCATGAATATAGAGACTTGAAGGACACATCTCCAAGCCAGAAACACTAAGAACCTCTTGCAGTCACCAAAGGAGGACAGTAGAAGGGGCGTTCCAGAGCCTTCTGAGGGAGCACAGCCCACCACACTCCAGCTGACACTCTGGTTTTCAGTAGCATGAGTACCTATTGTCCTGAGTCACCAACCGGTGTGTCGCAGTGGTCCTTCCTCACCGGGGCCCCAGGAGCCACAGGAGAAGCAGAGCTCAGTAGGCAGCAAGCAGGTAGGACCATCCATTTCCCCTGCACCTCTTTGATTCAAGAGCCCACAGGGGTCTTCAGGCAAGAGCCCAGACGTCTCTCAGAGCAGTTCTACCATGGCCTCAGCTGTGCTCTGGCCAAAGATGAAAGTGCCCACCATCACAGAGAGGGTGCCCCAGGCCTCCAGGCAGCACCTGCAATACAACAAACTTGGTTGTGTGGCTGGCAATATGCAGTGCCAGATGGTGCTGATGGGCCAGTGTCATCAAATTAAGACAAAATTCCCCTGTGCTGGCTAGCTTTATGTCAACTTGACACACGTTAAAAATCACGAGAGGAGGGCGTCTCACTTGAGAAAATGTGCCCATGATATCCAGCTGTAGGCAAATCTGTAGGCCATTTTCTTAACTGGAGATCAATGCACCAGCGAATGGCAGGGCTTCCAGAGAGATCACTGCAGCATTAACAGGGGCCAGAAGGAACTGTCACCAGAGAGGGACCTCTCTGGATGAACATCATCATCCCCATTAGTCCACAGGACACAACAGGCAGGACAGAACAGGCGGGTGGTTTCAGAAAACCATCTTGAAAGCGTATGAATCAACCATGCCGGACTTGTCGATAACAAGATTCAACAGCTGCTCCTATGACCAGCAGCAGGGACCAGTCAGCTAGCTTACAACTCCTGTCAGGACAGAAGGGGTCTGAGCCACACCTGCTTTCCTGGCGACCTTGGGTTCACCGGGGCTGAAGGATGGGGACTGGGCACAGAACTGTAGCCACAGGCACCCACACCCATGGCTGTGTAAGCCATGGGCATCCAAAATGGTGGTACCACACATTGCATGCTTACATGGGATTGGGGCCTTCTCCAGACCAGGGTCTGCAGGAACGATTAGGGGCAGGGTGTGGGGCCTGAGTCCATGACAAGAGTCCTCCTACAGGAAGGGTGGTAGGGATTGGAGGACCACAACGCAGCCTTGCCAGCTGACCAGTCGATTTCAGGACTGCTTTTCAGAGCTTGCAGGGTGCCTTTGTGCCACTAAATGCCACTCCCAAGGCCGTGGTCATTCACCGCAGAAAGCTAAACCCGCGTCCTTCCATCTGCCTCAGTCTGTTTCCTCCGCTGTGTAGTGGCAATCAAGGGAATTCAGGCCCCAGGGTCTGAGCTAGGGCTGGCTCCATCCTCAGCCTCCTGAGTCACCCCTTCATCTGTACAGTGGAGATAGGTCTACGAGGAGGACTAGATTAGAGGAGCCTCCCGAACCTTGGCAAGATCTGCTACCATTGGTGACATAACAAGTGGGTCTGAGCCCTCTCAGTCAGCTGACCTGTAGACTCAGAACCAGCCTGTGCCCTGCTCCTGAGCCAAACTTCAAGGGAGGTGTAGCCTGGAGCACTAGAGGTGGTGGGGGTATACTCCAAACAGACAGGAAGTTCCAAACACAGAGCCTGGAATACGTGCACACACTGGTGAAGGCTGGCCGCGGATCTGTGCGGATCTCATGGACGCTTTTGCTCACAGGAGAGGGAGGCCACGCTACCACCTCTGGTTTCCCGGGCCCAGGGGAACACATCATTCCAGCTCGCAGTCCCTCAGTACACCCTAGGTACCACCCTCATCAAGGGACACTTACTTGACTCTTGGTCCCATGGGCTCCGTATCCACAGCACAGATGAGGCACAAACCTGCAAAGGAGACACAGGATCAACCTGGCTCTCCCTTGCTGAACTGGAGGCACAGGGGCTGCCAGAGAATGGCCAGTGGAAAACTGGTACATCTGGAAAGGCGCAGTAGTTAGGGGACCAGTTTTTTTTTTTTTTTTTTTTTTTTTTTTTTTTTTTGTTAACCAATATTAGCATTTAGGTTTTTCGAGACAGGGTTTCTCTGTAGCTTTGGAGCCTGTCCTGGGACTCCCTTTGTAGACCAGGCTGGCCTCGAACTCACAGAGATCCTCCTGCCTCTGCCTCCCGAGTGCTGGGATTACAGGCGTGCGCCACCACCGCCCGGCTTAGGGGACCAGTTTTGAGTTAGCGGGGCCAGTGAGAGCTCCAACTAAGCACCCCCAAAATGATCTGGCTGAATAGCAAGGCCTCTGAGGGCTCTGCCTTGCAGGGGCAGGAACCTGGTTGGTAGCCTAGCATGCACCCATGGAGCTGTAGCCATTCCTGTAACTTCGCTTTCCTTTCTTTCAGACAGGGCCTTGCAACACAACCCAGACTGGCTTAGAATTCTCCAACCCCCTGCCTCAGCCTCTCTATTGCTTGGATAACAGGCAGGTGCTACTATGTGCAGCTTCCTCTTCCTCCTTCATTTTTAAATATTTTTTAGAGGCTGGGGAGATAGCCCGTTGGTAAAGTTCTTGCCTCGTAAGCATGAAGAGACCAAAGTTTGATTACCCAGAAACCGTCTCAAAAAACAAAACACAAAAACCAAAAAACCAAGGGAGCTAGTATGGAACTGGGGAGCAGGTCTAGTGTGTAAAGCGTTGGCCACACAAGCATGGGGATTGGAGCTCAGCTCCCTGGAATTTCTAAGCTGGTGATGCAGTAGCCCGCCTACAGGCTCAGTGTATGACTGTCACAGTGGGCTGGGCTAGGAAATGCACGGGGTGGAAAGCAATTAGTGAAGACACCCAATGTCAATCTTGGGCCTCCACTTGCATGCACACACATATGCATGTGCACACACACACATTATAGGCAGAAGGAGGAGGAGGAGGAGGAAGAGGAGGAAAGAGAAAGAGCCAGGTGTGTAGCTTAGGCAGACTCCCGGCAGTACCCCACCCCCACACCCCCTTTTTAGCTGTACTTTAGCTCTGGCCTGGCCTGCATGAGTCCTGGGTCGCACCTCCAACATCCCAACAGTTCTGTTCAGTTTCAAAGCCTGCCGGCTCTGCCTGGAGCTCCCAAACTTCTCCCACACTGATCCCGCCCTCCCACCCCCAGGCAGTTCCCTTGGGCACAGGCAAGAGCTAGAGCTTTGAAAAGGCTCCCCTGGGGCCTGAGCCAGACTTGAAAGAGCCTCAGACCAGGGAGTTGAAAGAGGAGCAGGCACCATGAAATTCATCAAACTCTATCCCAAACCAGAGTGAATAGAGACACTCTCTGGCCTGGCTTCTTCCTAAGCATAGACGTGCCGCATCCAGTGGTGTCATCGCTGTCTCAGAGAACATCTGGCCATGGTTCAACATGGGGCCATTGCCCCCCAAGTTTGAAGTGTACCTAATGCAGCTCTTCTCATAGCCAAACTGCATAGTCTAGACACGGACGTACTTCAGTGTGCTGTGCACCTACTGTGTGCCCAGGTCCCTGTTGTATGCTGGAGTCTTTCTCCAGTCTCACCCCCTGCTGGCGTTCCCATCTGGAGAGTGCACCTGCCATGTCCCCTGTAGCTTACCCCCTCAGCTCATATACACCGGAAGGCTCCCTCAGAAGCTGTCACCGCAGAACATGGGATCTGCCTCCTGGTATACGGAGGTGCCAAGGAGATTCTCGGGGAATGCTCTTTTGTACTGTGAGCCTCGAGAGTTTCACACAGACAGTATTTTAAAAGAACCAGCCATCGCCACAGTGGGAGACATTGGCAGTGGACCAGGTAGCCTTTCTGTTCTGTCACAGGCCAGGTCTGCCCTGGGTCTTGGGCCTCTGTCTTTCCATTTGTGGGACGGAATGACATGGCATACCCATCTAGGGCTGTTGAGCCACTCGGCAGGGAATGTCTGGAAAGCCTGGCCTACCACTGGCTCGGTGACCTAGGCCCTCATCCAAGGAGGGCCCCACCTCCAGATCTTGCAGACACAGGTTCTCAACCTTCCTAAGGCTGCGACCCTTTAATACAGCACCTCAAGCTGTGGAGATCCCCAACCGTAAAACTATTTTCATTGCTACTTCATATCTGTAATTTTGTTACTGTCGTGAATCATATTGCAAGTATTCTTGGAGCTATTTTGGAAGTTTACCAAAGGGGTCACAACCCACAGGTTGAGAACTTCTGGCGTAGACCAAGGACAAGTGCTGGAGGCAGGGGGCAGTCACTCACCGGGGAAGATGAAGATGAAGAAGGAGCTGATGCCACCGATAATGCTGATGATCTCACTGAGGTCCGGCAGGAACAAGGCCATGGCAAGGGTCACTGACACCCACAGGAAGGTCAGTGGCAGCCGAACCCATGGCCCTGAGGGGTCAGCCAGCACTGGAGGACCCCGTGTGGCCCAGTAGCTCCTTTTCCAAAAGTCCTGCATCACAGACCTGCAGATACACGGATGCTAATGTTCAGCCAGGGCCATGGCTGCTGATCTCCTGGTTTCCATGAGTCCTGCACACCGCCGGGTCTGCCCCACATCCGGCCACAGGTTCCCCAGGGCACCTCTCAGACTCCAGGTATGTAGGATGCAGAGAGGGAAGTCAGGGTTCCAGGCCCAGTTCTGATGCTTATTCGCCAGTCAATACCTCAGCCCACTGTGCCTGTGCACCCCTCTGTCCATCGGGGGTGACCTCAGTCCCACAAAACACATGTGTACCTCCACACACGGGGAACACAACCTGTGGTGCACCGGGCTGAACATACTCACCTCCCCAGGAACAGCACAATGGGGTAGACAGTCACAATGGAGACAGCAAAGAGAATCCGTGCTACAATGATGGCCGTGTCATTCCCTGGGTAGGACATTAGGATATCAGCCGACACTTCAGTCCCAAAGGTCAGGAAGCCAAAAACACCTGCAGGTGGGAGAGAAGGTGGTGGGCATCTGCAAAGAGAAGAATCCCACACATCCCACGCCCCCAGTACCCTAAGGATTTTCTTTAGTATAGTTGGAAGGTTCTGGAAGGGTTTCATGTTTGCTGTCCTAGACACTCCTGCAGATTAGTTGGTTACTCAAGACTGGCGCCAGGGCTCAGATATGACCACTAACTGGAAGCCCCAGAGCCTTGGGAAACAGACACATACCTCCCACGTCCCATGTCCTCCAGCTCGGGGCAACAGCAGCCAAGGAAGCAGCTGGTCCCACAGCCATCTTCTAGATGGGAAAACCAAGGCCTAGATGACCCCCGATCCTCCACAATCACACAGCTGGCAGGAGCAGAAAGCTAGCTCCTTCCCACAGCACAACACGGCTTCTTGTCACCCAGGTCCTCTGCCGTGTCCTGAGAGGTTACTTCCGGCCTCAACACATAGGTGTCTCTTGGAGGTCTATCTAGGAAGTCCTGTGGTCCTACTGACCCTCACACTAGGGACATCTGGAGGAGATAATACAGTCACAGCCTTCAGATCCTGGGGCTGCAGAATGACAGGATCTGCTGGCTGGGGAAAAGGTCCCCAGCAAGTCCCTCTAGTGACCCTACGAGTCCAAGGCTGCATGGCAGATACACCACAGCCCAAAACCTTCCAAGTCAGCAGCTCCAATAATGGAAGCAGGAAAGTCCACCAGACAATGAACACTAAAAGTCACTGAGACCTGAGTCTGAACAGGCACGTACTGTAACCTTGGGCCTCTCCTGGTTACTGTCTGCACTTTTACAACCTCTGAGGACCTCTGCTTACCTCATAAAAAAATGGGTTGAGAACTTGAAGTGACTGTGCAAATGTTTTGTAAACAAACCACTTCCCAGGCATAACCACACCTCAGAATAGCAGGAGAGATGAGAACAGGGTTTGGAACATTGAGAACATTGGTGTGGGTCTCAGCTTTGCATATCTAACTCTGGGACCTTGGGAAAGCCACGGGAGCCCTCTGAGTCTCAGTTTCCCCATCTGTAGCCCTTTCCTATGAGACAATATGGATTAAAGGAGCAACGGTATTGACAACCCAGCATGGGTAGGCTCTCTCAGGAGCCCGGTCTTGACCCACTTTCCACGGCCACTCCCTCCCCGCTCCCCCAGGCCCTACCTGTCAGTGCGTAGACAAGGCAGCAGGCCAACAGGGACAACCCAGAAACCAGGGCCCAGTGGGAGAGGCTCTGGTTCTGCATGCTGCAGTAGATGGAGACCGCGGCCTCGTGACACTGGAAGACAGAACTTGCAGCTCAGCCCCTCCAGGCAACTGCGGAGGCGTTACACCCCAAAGCTGAGAAATACCCAGCGTCCACCAGCAGCATAGGCAAATCTCAGGACACTCATGAGCGGAATGCTGTACAGCTCTCAAAAGGACCACCCTTGACACCCTGCCTCAACACAGAAGACTCTCACAAAACAACATAAGATTGACGGTGTTGTTGCGCACACACCCACACCCACACCCACACGCACGTACACAATAAGTAAGCAAAAACATTTTTAAGGTAACGTGCTATATCATGCTGACAATTGTCTGTGTAAAATGTATAGCTGGGCCAATGCAATTTGGCTTCCCTCATCTGGCGCAGCCCAAGGCCGGGTTTCACACAGCAGATGAGGGACTTTGCGGAGCTCACAGGGTGGAAGTGTAGACAGGATGCATTGCTACTGCCCACCACACCCACACCCTTGCCTTCATCCCTAACAGACCTCTTTCCTCCACATGCCCCCATCCCCACCCTGTGTGACTCTGGCTCTGTTTGTTCTGCCTCTGTCAGCTGTGAGTTGCCATCTCCAGCTCCTGCTCTCCATCGGCCCATGTTTGGTTCCTAGTGTGCAATGGGGACCACAGTGCTCCCAGGAGCCCTGGAGCATAGGTGCATGAGGCTGCACAGAGGCCTTGCTCCTCCCGGCCCAACCCAGGGACAGCACAGATACACTAACCCTGACCCATGAACCTAGGGCAGTGGTATACACTGTCTGACCTGGGCTTCTCTGATTCTGATAGCCAAGAGCCCCTGGGCTGGGGGCAAGCTCAGCCAAGTGATGGTGACTATACCAGATCCTTGGCTGACGGTGGTGTGGCTCAGGGTAAACCCTCCCTCCCGTGTCCAGTTTTGTGCGTGCCCTATGTACCTGTCAGGACAGCCAAGGGATTCAGGATCGAGCAATGCCACTTAATACTCTTTGTCCCACCCCTGGAGCTCCTGAAGGGACACCAGCATCTTGACCCTGTCACAGGTTCTGCTTTAGGGAGCCATAGACAACGCCCCATGCGGGGGACTCAGAGCCTCAGCTCTGCAGGCAGAAATGCAGTCAAGCCCCGACACTGGCAGGCAGACACATCCGGGAGCTTGCCTTCCCCTGTGCACCTATCTGAAGACAGCAGGTAGGAACAGCAGTCAGTGCACAGGGGAGGGGACACATGAACCAAAGACTGTGACAGCCTCAGACGTACAGGCAAGGCAGAGGTCCACAGACCATAGCTGTCCCCATGATTGAATGTCACTTGGCTTTAAAAAGGAATGAGGCAAGCTAGGCATGGTGGCAGATGCCTTTAATCCCAGCACTCAGGAGGCAGAGGTGGCAGGATCTGAGTTTGAGACCAGCCTGAGCAAGTAACAGGACATCCTGGGCTACTCAGGGAAACCCTGTCTCAAAAACAAACAAACAAGCAAAGGAATGAGGAGTGTCTGACACCCACGGCCCAGATGACAGGAGGCACAGGGTCACGGAGCACTCATGACAGGGAGATCCTCAGACAGAGCAGAGCCATGGTCATTGGAGGGTGGCAGGAGGAGGAGGAGCAGGTCGCTGGTGGCCACACTGCACACCCTGACCATGCCCACATGTTGTACGAACCTCAGTAAAGCAGTTTAAAACAAAACCAGGGGGTGCCAGGGTGGCTGGAGACAGAGTCTGCAGCCCTCTGTGCCCCTGCACTGACCCAGTTCACTGTGGGATCAGGGGTGCCCTATTTCTCAGTGTGTTCAGGGAGAGGAGGTGTGTTTAAATCCTGTCAAAAGTACTGATGGCCATAAGCCTTGCTGCCTCTCCTTCCTCACAGCCCCAAGCTGCCAAGCTCAGCCATCTTCACCCTCACAGATCTCCTCAGACTCCTGACTCTCCAGATCCTTCATCCATCCCTGGCTTGAGCCCTGCCCCCCACTTGCATCCTGTCCTCAGCTCTGCAGTCACTGCAGCCCTGGAAACCCTGGAAACCACAGCCTGGTTGCTAGGAGAACCAGGGAGGGAGCTGAGGTCAAGGTGAGGGCTGTGAGCCTTTGGAAGGGGGTTTGCACAGGCTGCCTGCTGTTCCGTGTTGACCACACCCAGGCAGCAGCCCAGAGCAAAATCAGCCCCAGGCAGCTTTCAAAATATCAGGTGTGTGAGCATCTCAGGAGCCTCTCCCTGAGCCCCAGAAGTCGCCAGGCTGAGAAAGGGCACTGTTGCCAGGGGTTATCAAAAACTGCTCTGAAAGAAAATCCAAGTGGAAGAACAGAATTGGAGGGTAAGGGGGAGGAGGCACAGGACGCGAGGCCTGGGTGCTGTCACAGATCCTGTGACCTATGTATGCTCTGTGTGTAGGTGTTGGCGATGATGGATTTTTAGGAAAGGTAAATCTTAGCCGGCCGTGGTCCCCTGTCCTGTCACGTGGTCTCACGTACACTCCCTATAACCCTTGAGGCAATAAACCTTGAGGAGTATTAATCTTTCTTCTCCAAGGCCCAGGGCAGAATCTTTTCATTCTGCAAGTATACCTGGGTGGCTCTGTCCCTGGGCCTGGTGGTAGTTCTGTGAGCACTCTTCAGAGAGGTGTGTCCCAGTCCCCACCCTCTTCTCTGGATTCCAGACCCAACCAATGTGGTTACTGTACGGGGGGGGGGGGGGGGGGGGGGGGGGGGGGGGGGGGGGGGGGGGGGGGGGGAGGGGGGAGGGGGGGAGTGGGGTGTGTGTGGCGGGGTGGGGAGAAGTTCAATGACAGCTCACAGCCCCTCTAGGTGGCCCAGATGTCATGGCCCCTGGAAGACAGCCCCTGTCACAGCTGGGCATTGAGAGCAGAACAAACGCTCAGACACCCCCCCCCCCGGGGGGGGGAAGCTTCACCCTCCAGAGGGTTCAGAAGCCTGAAAATGTCACATTCTTCACGTACCTGGAATCCGAAGCAGATGGTAGGAAAGACGCTGAACACAGAGGTCCAGGGGGACGGGCTGTGAACAGACAGGGCCAAGTGCTCCTTAAGGAGCCGGAAACAACCTTCAGTTTGAGAATATTTGTTTTACACAAATGGGGGAAATGTGGTGGGTGTGACTACAGGGTGCATTTGGAAAGGCTGAGTCTGTGTGCCTGCTCCAGGGCTGAAGGGAAGCGTGTTCCGTGCTGCACCTTCTAAACATGTCTTTGTGGACTTTTGGTGACATGACACTGCCTGTGTGGGTGGGGTTTGGGCAGGGCAGTGTCAGGACAGAAGCCATGTCTTCCCTCTAGAGGCTACCTATGGGGTGCAAGGGCACACGCAGTCACTGTCTGACATATCTCCCCGAATGTAAGGTTGGTGTGCCCTGTGTCCAAATCACTTCAGGGAGCAAATGCTCTAGGGCCTAGGGAAACATTCCTGACTGTTTGAGCCCCTTGGTTTCTAGGAACTTGTTGCAGCACCTCAGGGAACCCACCTACCTTAAAAACCCCACCCCAGGGCTGGAGAGATGGCTCAGAGGTTTAGAACACTGACAGCTCTTCCAGAGGACCCCAGTGCAACTCCCAGCGCCCACATGGCAGCTCACAACCGTCTGCAACTCCAGTTCCAGGGGCACCTGACACCCTCGCGCAGACATACATGTAGGTGAAACACCAACACACAGAAAACTAAACAACAGTAACGGCAACAAAACAGACCCCACCCCACCCAGGTTCTTCCAGCCCCTCCACCTCCTGGCTCAGTACCACAGCCCCACAGACGGGCACGGCAGACATCAGCACCACAGCCTCCAACGCTGGCCCGCAGACATCACCACCGCTCTGCTCTCTCTGGCCTGCCTCCCTCAAACTGTAGCTACACACAGCTGGTCAGTCACTGAGCATCTAGCAGACGTGCCCTCAGGCTTCCCTGCCTGGGACACACATCCGTTGACTCCTGTTTCCTTGCCACCTGTAGTCCCCGACCAGGACGACCACCTTATCTGTGGGACCTGATACAGAATGGACATGCTGAGGCCCTGGTTCAATTATGACAGAAAATTCCAAGAGTGTTGATTACGGTTAGATGCCCCTGACCTGTCACCGTCCCTGAGAAACAGATGTCCATACACCTAGCACGTGACATCATATCACCTGCCTGGGATGGGATCCCTCCCCCCCAGCCTGAGGCCTCAGGTCTGGGCTGGGACTTCCTGCCTAGCCCATATTCCTGTACCTGACTCCCATAGTCCACCTGGGAACCCTTTTCAGGAACAAGCCATGCCCCATCCCTGCTGTGCTCAGAACACTGAGGGTACCCCAGTTCACCCATGGCAAAAATAACAGTCTTCATAGAAGCTCCGAGTCCCTACGAGACACCTACCTCACGTATAGCCCTAGTCTGGGCTGCTCAAGAATTCCAATGTTCCCTAAGCCTGGGCACCTGCTAGGTCCCCCAGCCGACACATAGAGGGTGTGTCTATTTTGGCCCAAGCGTGGCCTTCAGTGCCTTTTTTTTTTTTTCTGAAGGAAGAATTTCCTTGGCTCATCACACATCAGAGAGAAGAGGGATTTCATGGGAAAGAGCCAGGGTTCTGAGGCAAGCCCCAGAGGATCTGCTCTAAGAATTCTAGGTTCCTAACCACAAAGCAGGAAACACTGCCCCCCGAGACTCACCTCAGCAAAGGACGGGGCTGGCGCACGAGGCCCTGGGGCCATAGGTAGTACTGGACTGTGATGACCAGTGCCAGGTAGCAAGCAGCCAGGGTACCTAGGATGCTGGCACACACAAGACAGAATCAGAGACCCTGTACTGGAGACACAGTCAATGCCCACAGGGACATCACAGCGATGGCGGTGCTGTCGGGCTGTGGTGGGAAGGAAGGCAGCTGTGGTCCCACCCAGCACCAGGTACCACATGCCACAATACCAACCTGCTGGGCACTAATGCATGACAGTCCGGGGAACCAGCATCTTTCTGAGTGGGCTTGAAGCCTGCTCCACAGGAGCCGAGCCATGCCTGGGATTGTAAAACTGGTCCAAAGCCCAAGGCTGGACTATGTCTATACCCACTGATTCGTGGCGCTCTCAACCCTGGGTGGAGAAGCCTCTTTTCTCAGGGTAGGGTCAGTGCAGAGACTCTTAAGTGGGCAAACGTGTGGAGAACAAGGGATTGTTGAGTGGTCAGCCCCGAATGAGAGAGACCTCTGTATCAATCCTCTTCCTGTAGGGCTCGGATGACATCGTGGAAGAGGGGAGAGAAAGAATGTAAGGGCTGAAGGACGGGGAGGGCTGAGAAATGCCGTCTTCTGGACATGGAGTGGCCACCATACTCATTAGCTCAGAGCAACTGTGGTGAGGTCATGGGCCAGACCGGATGGGGCGGGGCATGGATGAGGAGGGGACCACAAAACCCATCCCTTTGGAGGGTGTGGCCTATGGATGCTGCTCACGCTCCAGGGGGTGGCCCCCCACCTGCACACATGTGGGTAACTGATGTTAAAGGTGCAGGGGAGGGGGGAGAAAGAGAGAGATGGAAGGAGGGCTTTGGAGGGGATGCAGATGGAGAGGAAGGTGGGGGTGAGGAGCGGCTAAGATCAAGATACACCATACACATGTAGGAAATTATTGAAGAATAAGTTAAAAATTATTTTTAAAGACTTGCTATTAGTATTTCTTGGCTTATCTATATTTTCTACTGTGAGTGCACAGAACCTGTAAAACTTCCACTTTTCTTTTCAAATGGAAGCAAACCCGGCCTTCTTTTATCTCTCCTGACATACAGCTCCCCTGCCCAGAAGCCTCGGAGGCCCCATACCTGGTATACTTCTGGAAGGCGATTTCCCGAAGTGCTGACAGGGGAAAGATGACCAGCACGGAGATCAGGGGCAGAGTGATGTCCTGGGCTGCATACCAGGGTTGTGGGACATCAGGCAGGAGAGAGTCACACACTGTTAGAGACAGGGACAGAAGCTAGGCTGTGGGACCTGAAGTAACCATAGGGTACAGACGTATGGGCTGGTAGCTAGGCCAACCTGGGAGTGGAGGGATCAGAAATGAAATGGGACCCATCCCATGACCCCCTTGAAGGAAGGAACCCCATATTTCATGAAGTCATTTAACAAACACACACTGAGCTTATTTCTCTGCCTTTGTGGCACTGAGACCTGAGCAAGGCCCCTGTTTGGTTCTGAAGCCCATTGGCTAGCTAGGGTCAGATGGCACCATTTGGGGCTCTGGCTGCACTACTGGGGGAAAGTGAGCTTGGTTCTCATTGCAGCTCCGCACTGGTGCTCAGTAAAGCACACTCCACAGCTGCGTGGCTGAGAAATGTAACTCTTGCTCCCATTGTGAATTAGAGAGTAAATTCTGGAAGAGCTGGACCGGCCCCTCAGTTCCACCAAGGGTGGTTAGGACCCTTGGGGGCATCTGGCTGATGGCAGAGCTGGTCTGGAGGTCCCCAGACAGTAGCAGCCTACTCCTGGTGCCTCCTGGAGACCTTAGAGCCCTCCCTCAACCTTCTGCCTCTCCTCATGGGCCCTCCTGCCAGCTGCCCATCCTCCTAAAAGTCACACCTAGAACTGCCACAAGGTCTCTTATGCCACACACTGCAAGACAAAGCCAAGCCGTAGCAACCTGAAGGACAGGGACCAATGTCTCAGTGAAAGCACCGTGGAGAACTGCAGGATGGCTAAGTCGGAGGTGATCTAAGAGGGAAGGAGAGTAGGGGAGGAAAACAAGGGACTGACAGACAACCTGAAGCTGGAGTGACCAGGAACCACAGACAAGGTGACCACTGGACAGAGGTGAGGCTGGGAGAGGGCCGTGGGGTCACTTGCATTGCAGTGAGTCAACTCTTATCAGATCTCATCAAACGTACCCCACATAGAAATACCTGCCTCGCGAGAACAGCGCCCCCAGCTGGTGAGGTGAGCAAGGGTTCACATAGAAATACCTGCCTTGTGAGAACAGCTCCCCCAGCTGGTGAGGTGAGAAAGGGTCCCAAAGCCAGGTCACCACCATGCAGAGAGGCTCTCCTCCGGACAGAGTCACAACACACCAGCATACACGCACACAGACACGCATGCACGTACCCTGGGGCCACCAAGAGGAGGCAGGTGGTGAAGTCCACAAAGAGATCGCAGGTGGGTTTCAGAACAGGTGTAGGGCGGAGTACGCAAACCCTTCACCCACAGAGCTTCCGGCAGCCAGGAAACAGCGGCCCTCACACCGATATGACACCCCCTCCTTCCCAAACCTGCAATGTCTAGACAGCCTTTGAAGTCTTCAGCCCCGATGGGGTCACAGTGACTGCCCCTGAGCACTCGAGCTCTGATTAGCGGCTCCCTACCAAGAGTGTGATGTCAAGGACGGCCACATCCCCAATGACAGACCATAAAGGGATGAGCATGGTCGCTTTACCTGTCAGTCCACCAAGACCTGGGGCGGCTCCTACGTCAGTAAGGACTCTGGGACACAGTGTTCCATCCCTGTAACTCCGACTTCTCATCACTGCCTGGCTACCGTACCTGGAGCCGAGGTGTATGTGTAGGGGGAGGTTCTCCACTTGCCACACCGTGGCCATGCATTTACCCACTGGGAGGTCCGGAGAGCCCAGCCTCCGTATTCTTTGGCACTGGACATTGTCGGAAGTTCTAAAATCCCACTGCCAGGGCCTTGTCATACAAGGGCAGGGAAGAAAAACACAAACAGCAACACGGGAGACTGCACTCTAACCCGAGCAACAGCTATGTTCCAATTAAGCCTGAGGATTCCAATTAAAAGCCTGAGGTAGACAAGATGATTAAAAAACCAACAACCCATAAGCCTCAGCCATATGTTGTCTCCAAGGACTGTATTTCCAATCCCAAGCTGTAGCTGACTTCAGAGAAGAATGAGAAGGCTACCCACGGACACTGATCTTGAGGAAGCTGGCGAATCTATTAATAGAGAGGGAGGCTTCATGCCAGAGATGAAAGCAGAAGATTTCATATTAATAAAGGATGTGCCTAATCACGGGGTTGTGAATGCCACAGAGCGGAGGCTGTGGAATTAAAGGGTGAGGTCAGCCAGGCCTGCAGGCCCAGCGGGAGGTGTCGACACCGGTTCTTAGATAGCGTAGACCAAGCAGGACATTTTAAAAGTCAGAAAAGATGTACCGGGGATGCAGCTCGGTGAATGGAGAGCTCACCTAGCATCGGGAGGCCCTGGCTTCCATCCCCAGTACTGCATAAACCAGGCATGGCTGTACATGTAATCACGGTGCTACGGCAAAGGCATGGGGCTGGAGAGGCGAGGTTAGAACATTGCCCTTGCAGAGGCCCAGCTTGACTTCTGGCATCTACATAGGATTCCAGCTCCAGGGGACCTGACAACTCCGGCCTCCGCGTGTACCAGCACTCCTGTGCACATAACCCGCCCCCAACACACTTAATTAAAATAATAATAAAAATAAATAATTTTAAAATAACATGGAACAGGGGGATTAGGAGTTCAAGGTCATCCTCCGCTACATAGGGAGCTCAGCTGTAGTCCAGCCTGGGCTACTGAAACCCGGTTTTGAAATAAAACAGAACAACATGTAATGCTCACCAAGACTGACCAGCGCTAGGGTCACAAGCGGGCTTTAACAGGCTCTAAATCTCATAATTGTGCAAGAAGATATCTTGCCCGGCATACAATTAAGACAGGAACCAGAGGATCTGAGCAACTGCCAAATGTAAACTAAGCAAGATGGTGGCACAGACATCTGTAAGTCAGGGCAGAAGGCACAGCCAGTTGCTAAGCTGTGCCCAGCATGGTGCAAACAGGAGGTAGGAAAACACACCAGATGCAGCAACAGCCGTGCTTAGAGAAGTCTTAGAAAGGGCCAGAGGTGTCTTCACAGAGCCCAAATAAAGGGAGTCACTGGGAAGTTCTCAGGAGGTCTTTCTGCAGCTGGCTTAGTTTCCCCATCTGTGAAATGGGCTGACTCCATTAGCCATTCCATCAGCAGCCAGTCTCTCTCAGGCCTTCCTGACTGACCGCTCCCTTTCTAAACACACTGGGTCCTCAGGCGAGGTCCGGCCTCTCCTGTCCCCCTTGAGGTCTATCCCACTGACTCGCTCATCAACTGGGGGCCCTGCCCCCTGGGTCACCCCAATGCCGGAAAGGGAACTCACACTTCTCCAGCTGGTCTCCGATCACCCTGAGGAAGGCCACAGAGATCATGATCAGGTTGGTCAGGAAACAGGCCTCACACAGCTTCCCCATGGCGGCCCCACACAGTTCACGGACCACGCCCTGGTAGGTGATCTCGCCACTGACGGAGGCTGCGTAGCCCAGGATGACCAGGCCGCTGATCAGGAAGAGCAAAGACACCTGCAGAGGGGACCGTAGGGGCTGTGTACATTAGAGGTATGACTCACAGGCGGGTTCAGGGTGAAGGCTCTCAAGAAGGCAGGCGTTGTAGTTTGTGTTTGCAAGTGGCGGGGGGGGGGGGTGTTTTACTTACTGCTTTCCAGGGCTCTCTCCATTTTTTTTAAAATTATTGATAGTGAACAATTCCACACATACACGAGTTAGAATACTACCCTGAACCCACCATCCACCCTGGTCCCTGGGCATGTTCCTGTCTGCCCAGACACTGCAGGCATCTCAGTTTACAGGGCATAGGAACAGCTGCAGGTATCACTGTAGTTTCCCAGGATGCTTTGGGTAACCACTCTTGAGAGCTCAGTGCCTTGCTCACCCCTCTCTCATGGGTCAAACTTACACGGAAAGAACTGCAGAGGGGCCTGTGTGGCCCTAGGACGTGCAAGCTGAGCCCCTTGGCACACAGTCCCACCCTGCCCTGGACAGTCCCGTATCCAGTACTGTCCTGGTCTGGTATGGGTTTCTTCTTAAACTGTGTGCACCTGCAGCTTGGGGCTCTTCTTCCCCGGGGAATACTTCAGGACATGATGGATCTCATCCTACCCTGAAGAGCCTGCGGAGACTCAGCAGGACAGTTCTTGCGCATACGTGACCTACTGAGAGTAGATCATATCTCCCCATGCAGAGGCTCGGAAATAAAATCTCACAAAGGAACCCCGAGGACCCCGCCCAGAAGAGCATGACTCACCAGTGCCACCAGGAAGGTGGGCACCAGGCCTCCCGCCTTATAGAAGGCCCAGGGGAAGTTGAGCAGGCCGGCACCCAGGGCGGACTTCAGGAGGATAAACACGGCACCCAGTGAGGACAGAGTGGGATTGGGGGTAGCAGAGAGAGGCTTCTCCAGAAGGCCTCTGCTCCCTCTGGTCTGTCCTTCCATGGCTGGGGCAGCAGAAGGACAGAGAGGGAGGGCGAGGGTCAAACCTTCCTTCCACATCCTTTAGGTCTCAAGCCCAGGTCAGCACGAGACAGGGCAACTGTGGTCCTCCCCTCCCCTCTTCCCAAGGGGTTCGTGTTCATTTACCCCAACCCTCTAACATTTTACATTTCTTCTCTCTCCCATCCTCCCTCTAATGCCAAGGTGACCCTGACCTCATCCCCCATTCCCCTTTTTTGTCTAAAGCTCCAGCTTCCTCTCCTGGTGGATGCTTACTCTCCAGCTCTTACCCACACCCGTGCTTCCAATCTGAGCTCCCACCAGGCCCAGAGCCCTAGTCCTTACCAAACCCAGCAAGGTACCCCCACGGTCCTGAGTCAGCAAGCTGGAATTTAGGCTTCCTCTCCGTGCTTTGGCTGCATCGCCGGGGCCCTGAGTGGCAGCTGGAAGGGCAATCTACCTCCACAAGGCTGGGCCCGAGAGGGCACGTGTTGGGCTAATGATCCAAGTCTGAAGGACAGAGAGGGCGAACCAAGACCACCTGTCCCAGAAGCCTGCAATGGGCCTGGTCAGGACGACTTAATTCTTGCCACCTGCAGAGGCCCCTCCCTGGGGTGTGGCTTTGTCTGCAGCTTACTGGATAGAGCTGAGCAGGGCTCCATCAGGGCCAGGCACCCAGAAGCAGATCCCACCCACTGTAGGCCGGGGTGGGTTTCTTCAGAGCCTCTGCAGTCCCTCTAGACTTTGCCTGGGGGAGGGTCATGGAAGGCGCTGGCTGTGTCTATCACTGTCACTCACTGTCGTCACTGGCTGACAGTATGTCTCATGGAGGTCCATCTGTGGAAGGGTCCTCTCCCTGCCTCTTACAATGCCAGTGGTGGGCGCTCCTCAAACTAACCCTGAGCCTCAGATGAACCCTGTGGAAAGGCAGACTGCTTGCCTCCACGGTGGGGAAGCCCGAGGGTCTTGCTGCCCAAGAGCTCCAGGTGGGAGCTACACTGAGTAGAAGGGCAACCTTCGATGCTCTGAACCTGTGTGTGGCTAAGCTGCCTCTGGAAGACACACGTCAAGATGTCAAGATTCAACTGGCTTCTGGGGAATCCCCTGAGGGCTTCTTCTGCACACAAGTGGCCAGTCCGTCCGTCCCCAGCATTTCTGCCTCAGTGGGCCCAAGATGGGGTCTGAGAATCTATCTACCTGTCTGTCTAATACGCTTCCTGCTGCTGGCCAAGGGACCCTGTTGAGAACCGTTTGTTTCCATCAATCGTCTCTGTCCAATCAGTCTGTCAGGGACGCCCCCCAAAGTGCTGTTTCCTCCTATGTTTCTAGTCTCTCAACCCTGACTTGGTGACCTCCTTGAGGCTTCACACAGCTGGCGCCCGCTAAATGCCTGACAGCCTCTCAGCAGGACTGCCGAGGGAGGCTGTGATTCCACTGGCCCCCTGCCCTTTGCTGACAAGAGTCAGCACACAGGAAGTACCGAAGGAAGGACCAAGGAAGGAAGGGACTCCAGGAAGAACGGGAAAGTCATGGATCTCCCCCGCGAAAGCTCCTGAGGCAGCTGTAACTAGATGCCATAGGCTCGGGGCTTGAAACATCAGAGCTTTAGCTTCATTCTGGAGACTCAGGTCTGAGGTCAGCAGGATCTGGAGAGTGCTCCCTCTGCTCTCCCCATGGGGCTACTGGTGCTCCATGGCTATTGTGGCCTGGTTTTCACATGCTGGCCTGGGGTCTGGTACTCAGAGACCATGCCGAGCTGTATAAAACCTTTCAACTCCACATCTTCTTCACTAGAGTGGGGTTATTAAACCTGGGGACGGTGGAGATGGATACTATGGATATTAATCAGGATCCAGGGCAGGAGTCCAGGCTGTCGGGGAGAGGGGCCACACACAGTAGCATCTAAGTGACCCGGTGTCAAACCATACCTTCCAGGAGCCAGGAGGCTCAACAGCCCACCCCCACGCGCCCCTCCTCCCAGTCTCCTAAGGAAAAAGATAAAAAGTGCTTGGCCAGACCATGGCTAAAGCTTTGTACTCCTTAATCAGGCTCAGGGGCTCAGGGCACTCCCCTGCCCCTGCCCAGGGTCTCTCATTAGCTGCCCATTACTGTGCATGACTTAGAAGTTGGCCACTAAGCTGTAAAATTCCACGATCTCTTAATTCTTTGGGGCTTTGATATCCACCCCCTTGCAGGCCTCCCAAGGCTGTGTGACCTTTCCCAAGCTGTGGAGGAGGCACCCTGCAGGGCACCATCTGCAGCCAGAGGAGGGTGGGTGGCTACCCTCTGCTCAGCCCGGTACAGCCAGTCCCAAGGTACTGAGCAGAAGACAGCCAAGGAGGTGCGCACAAGCACCCTGGGGATGCAGGTGGTGGAGGGGGCTTGCAGGGCACTATGCTGGAGCATCCATGCCTTCGAACCTTCTTCCTTTATCTGGCTGGCTGCGCACCTATCCATCAGGGGCTTCCCGACAGCTGTTCTGTTCTTCTCCGCAGTGTATGACGGGGACTCTCCTCAGAAGCTTAGAAAGTTCTGGATCATGTGAGACAGCTTATGGGAGTGGCCACGTTACTGGCACAGGGTCTCTGGCTTTGACCACGTGAGAAAAACAGTACGCCCTGATCCGGAGTCATTCATGAGAAGCAAGGAAAAGAATTATTGTCAGCAGTCAGTGCTGAAGTAGGAGCGCAGGTCACATGACATTGCCTACGGATTTTCATTTTGCCCTCAGCCCCATAGGGAGCTTCGAGAAGCTGTCAGTGCCAGTTCGTCAGCACCCCAGGCTACACTGGTTTCCACAGGACTCCTAAAAGCTGCCAAAGAAAGCCTGGTGTGCTGAGAAGGGGGAAAGGCACCAGGCTGAGTAGGTGGGGCCTCCTGTCATCCCCCCATCAGCCTGCAGAGGTGGCCTAATGAATGCGGGTACAGTAGAGCTAGCGTTCAGCTTCCAGGACAGAGCCCCCTTAGGTAAACACATGACACCTTGGGGATCCAGAATCCGGCATGACTGGCTGATGAAGGCACAAAAAAGGCTCCATCCTAACCTGCAGTCCTTGTGATATGACCTCATATGGCAGGAGGGTTCCACAGATGAGATGAAGATCCTTGACATGAAGAGGTGAGCCTGGAGGGGTCACGATGTGACCACTGCAGGAGACCCTCATGGAAGTCAGGTCTCAAGACCCTTGTCTGAATCCTAGGTACTCACTTCTTCCTGCAGCTGCAGAGAAGAGTGGGTGGAGGGCTGACTGGGGCAACTTTGGGGATGGGGTAGGCATCTCAGGGTCACCTATGCTCCTGCAACAAACTCCAAAGAGCTCACAGGTTCATCAAGTCCTTGGGGTCCTCGTCAGGGTACACAATCTTGCAACAGGTGTCCTTTTAAGAATGCCGGACTGGCCAGGGGTCATCAGGAACTCAAGGGCTGGGGGATGAAGACAGGCCAAGATGCATAGTATCTACTGAAGGAGAGACAGGCAGGAGGCAGTCCTCTATATCCCTGCCACCCAGCCAAACAAGACCACTTCGAAGCTTCCAATCTTTGGAACCAACATAAGGGAACGAAGCTGTTTATAGGCACCCAGCCAGCTCATGGCATCCTGATCCCTGAGCCGCCTGAGAGCAGAGGCCTCAGGCCCCTGGGCAAGGGCCAGGTCTGTGGTTACAAATCCTCCTGCGTCCTCTTGTCCCCTGTAGGCATCATCAGGAGTCCTGTCTAAAATGAGGGAGAAGGGACTGGACTTTGGAGGTGCAAGGAAATCTTAGATTAACGTCCAAGTTCATCTCCCTCTAGCCAGCAGGGTGCCCAGGGAGAAACGGGAAGGCTAGGCAACCAAGAGACCTGGGGCACGACACAGCTGGTGCAGAGCCCACGGCCTCTTCGTCCACCATGGCCTGAGCACAGACAAACACTCCTCAGGTCTGTAGGACCAGAGATCCTTTCCCAGGGCCCCAACTAGATGTTTCCTGAGACTGGCCCAATCACAAGATCCCCTGCTCTCCTGCCTGCTCTGTCCCCACCTTCTGCAGCCTGCTGGAGAAGCAGTACTTCAAAGAAACCCTGATGCGACCACTCCAGATCCTTCCCAGCCGATTCATTTCCCAGCTGTGTTGTGGACTGAAGCCTCCAGCCTCCCTGTGAAGCAAGATCTGCCTCACCATGGCTCATCCAAGTTCAAATATGGCAGATTTTCGGAAGTGTTTTGCAAATGCCAAGCACATAGCCATCATCTCAGGGGCTGGCGTTAGTGCGGAGAGCGGGGTTCCAACTTTCAGAGGAGCAGGAGGTTACTGGAGAAAATGGCAAGCCCAGGACCTGGCGACTTCACAGGCCTTTGCCCGCAACCCATCACAGGTGTGGGAGTTCTACCACTACCGGAGGGAGGTCATGAAGAGCAAGGAATCCAATCCCGGGCACCTGGCCATTGCCCAGTGTGAAGCTCGGCTACATGACCAGGGCCGACGGGTTGTAGTCATCACTCAGAACATCGATGAGCTGCACCGCAAGGCTGGCACCAAGAACCTGCTGGAAATCTACGGGACCTTGTTTAAAACTCGGTGCACCTCATGCGGCAATGTTGCTGAGAACTACAAGAGTCCGATTTGTCCAGCGTTAGCAGGAAAAGGGGCTCCAGAACCAGAGACCCAGGACGCCAGAATCCCAGTTGACAAACTTCCCCGGTGTGAGGAGGCCGGATGTGGTGGCTTGCTGCGACCTCATGTGGTGTGGTTTGGAGAAAACCTGGATCCTGCTGTTCTGGAGGAGGTGGACAGAGAGCTCGCCCTCTGTGACCTGTGTCTAGTGGTGGGAACATCCTCTGTGGTCTACCCAGCTGCCATGTTTGCTCCTCAGGTGGCTTCCAGGGGAGTCCCAGTGGCCGAGTTTAACACGGAAACCACCCCAGCCACCAACATATTCAGGTTTCATTTTCCAGGACCCTGTGGGACAACACTTCCTGAAGCCCTTGCTCCTCATGAAACTGAAAGGGTTTCTTAACTGTCCTGTGGAAAAAGGAGAAGATTGTGTAGCGCATAACCAGGGCACTAACAGGAGAAGAGATTTTGTGGATGACAAGCTGAACTTTGAAAAATAGAAAATACCCTTTGAGCCCCTAGAGGACAATCTGTGAAGGGATTGGGCTTCAAAACACCAACAGCAAATGTGTTTTCTTTGGAGAGGCTGATGGACTGTCAAGTTTTTCCATCTTAATTGATTTCAACTGAAATATGAGTATTTTGGATTTGCTGTTCTTGGTCAGTTACTGGGAGGGAAAAATTTGTACTTAAATTGCTTGAGAGGAAGGTAATTATACAAACTGTTTGTATCTTGGGCAAAAATAGAAATAGAGAATTAAAACCCTAAAAGTTAAACCCTAGTAAAACTTTTTGGCACACATTTTTTTATGGAAATGAAACCATCCTTTATAGTTGGTAACTTATTGTATAAGAATGCTCTTCCATGAGATGTCTTTTGTTGGGGGCTTCTTTTCCCTTTTCTTTTCAGTACTTACCTCACTTGGATGCCTTACCTAAAGAATATGCAAGAACATATTTTCATGCAAGGCAAGAAAAGGAACAACCAAGTAGAAACGTCAGGATGAGAAAAAGAATAATGCTAGTCCAGGACAGAGCAGATGAGCTGCCTCTGAGGGAAGGAAGTGATGGGTGATCATTGCTGAAGGTCACAGATGGAGAGCATCGTCTCTGCTGGTCTACATCATCACTCAATGTCATAAATGAAGGGAACATCATCTCTGCTGGCCTACATCATCGCTTACTGTCATAAACAAGGGGGTATGCGGTTTCTACTTGTCTAAGAGTGCCACTGGACCCTGAGAATGACCTTTTTACCTTGCACTATAATAGCAAGAATGCTGTACTGTCTCTGAGCCCCACCTGCTAATGCAGCCCTGGGCTTGAACTGTGGCAGGGATGTGAGGCCTAGAGAGGAGCAGTGGCCACTAGCGAAAAGGATAAAGATCATACATAATGCTCTCCCTTGGGTCCAGTCAGTTCCCCAGGTCACAATGCACCCGGGCTGCCTCCTCTCAGCCCCCTCAGAACTCCACTTATTTTAGTACTCTAGGCATCTTTCAATAGTTAGCTTTCTCATGGCTGTGACCAAAATTCCTGACAAAAATTAATTTAAAGGATGAAGGGTGTAAGTGAAGAATGCTTCTTCATTTCCTGGCCGCCCAGACCCAAATAATAACACAGAAACTATATTAATTACAACACTGTTTGACCAATAGCTTAGGCATATTCCTAGCTAGCTCTTACATCTTAAATTAACCCATTTCTATTAATATGTGTATCACCATGAGGCTGTGGCCTACTAGTAAGGTTCTGGTGATATCTTTCTCCTTCAGCAGCTACATGGCATCTCCCTGACTCCACCTATTCTCTGTCTCTACCTCTTCCAGCCTGGCTATATTCTGCCCTGCCACAGGCCAAAGCAGCTTTGTTCATCAACCAATAAAAGCAACACATACAGAAGGACATCCCACATCATTTTCTCTTTTCTTTCTAAATAAAAAGGAAGATCTTATCTTTAACATAGTAAAATTACATATACAAAGCAGTTATCAAGCAAGAATTATAGTTACAGTATTTAGTCCATTTATATTTGACAAACTGAGAAAAATACTCTGTTATCTATTCTATCTTTGTGAGGCTAAAGTTTTATATCTAATTTATTTTATCATGACTAAGGAAAACTATAACTATCTATTCTTCAACTCCAAAAGACCCCAGAAGGATATAATATTACCTAAGTTAACAGGAAGTGCGTTGTAAGCCAACTTCCAAAACTAGGACTGACATCTCACTGCCTGGGCAGTCAAGTCACCCAAAGCTCTTCTGTAATGTGGGGCATCCATCTTCAGCCTACAGGCCCATAGTATCTGTCAGACTTTTCCATGAAGCAGGAAATTTCAAAGACTATTTCGCTTACATTGGCACTTTGTTAGTCACTTTCTTCTGTGTTCTGCAGAATGTCTGGCAGACTCTTTCATGAAGCAGAAACCCTGAAGGGTTGTCTCACCTTTTTTAAAAAATTTTTATTGAGCTCTACATTTTTCTCTGCTCCCCTCCCTTCCTTTCTCTTTCCCTTCAACCCTCTCCCATGGTCCCCATGCTCCCAATTTACTCAGGAGATCTTGTCTTTTTCTACTTCCCATGTAAATTAGATCCATGTATGTCTCTCATAGAGTCCTCATTGTTGTCTAGGTTCTCTGGGATGTCTCACCTTCTTTAGGCAAATTCAACAGCAACTTTTCTGTGGATCCGGCATGTCCAGTTCATACAGCATACCATCAAGCAGCCCAGGCAAGAGCAGTTTCTTTCCCAAATGGCTAGCCTTGTCACATTGAAGGCAAATTTCGTAACGAGTTTCTTCAATGCCCATCAACCTCTCTGAAGTAATTGGTACTGCCAGAATCAGATGTCTTACTGTTGAGAAAATTCTTAGTTCTTAAAACATATTAAATGGGCCAGGTGGTGGTGGCGCACACCTTTAATCCCAGCACTCGGGAGGCAGAGGCAGGCGGATCTCTGTGAGTTCGAGACCAGCCTGATCTACAAGAGCTAGTTCCAGGACAGGCTCCAAAACCACAGAGAAACCCTGTCTCAAAAAACAAAAAAAAAAAAAAAAAAAAATTAAATGCCATATGTCATAGGTCTTTGAAGTGTTGAAGATTATCTAACTGAAATATATATCTAGAAAACCTAATATGACTACAAGTTTGACTATTATAAATGACTATCTATTAACACATAATTTTAATTATACATTACATTATTAAATGAGCTTTTTAAACATACCTTAAATAGGAGTAGAAATATAGATGACAAAAATTGACCTTAAATTTGTAACAATAAACCAAGATCCATACCAATGCAAAGTATTCATCTTTATATCACAGAAAAAAATAATAACATCTTGAAGTTTGCAGGCAAATGGATGGATGTAGAAAACATCATATTGAGTGAGGTAATCCAGACCCAGAAAGACAAATATCATATGTTCTCACTTATAAATGGCTTTTAGACACAAAGCAGAGAAAACCAGTCTATAATTTGCAATCCAGAGAACCTAGACAACAGTAAGGACCCTAAGAGAGATATACATGGATCTAATCTACATGGGAAGTAGAAAAAAGACAAGATCTCCTGAGTAAATTGGGAGCATGGGGACCATGGGAGAGGACTGAAGGGGAGGGGAAGAGCAGGGAGGGAAGTAGAGAAAAATGTGGAGCTCAATAAAATCAACAGAAAAAAAAGAAAGAAAGGAAGGAAGGAAGGAAGGAAGGAAGGAAGGAAGGAAGGAAGGAAGGAAGGAAGGAAGGTAGGTAGGTCTGTCTGGGCTGCCAGTCCAAAGGAATGCAGCATAGCAAGGCCAGTGCCACAAAGGGAGTGACTTGGTCTGTAGCTCCCCAGAAAGCAGAGAAAAGAACTCCCAGTATCGTTCTCCCCCCCCCCCCCCCCCCCCCCCC
>NW_026067927.1:25228457-25406495 GCF_014885135.2 Alexandromys fortis
CGAAAAAAACCAAAAAAAAAAAAAAAAAAAAAAAAAACACTAGGACTCCGAAGATTTAATTGACTTGTAAAGTAAAAATGGCACATACAGACGATTCCTTATTTCATATCCCAGAGATCTGACTTCAAATTGGCCATGTCTAATACCTTTCTATTCGTAACAGGGACACTTGAACGTTGAGCTACTGTGGGTACAAAGAATGTTTTGGGCTTTGGAAACCCAGTCTTGGCTTAGAAGTCGCAGGGCAGTGTTGGTCTGGATGCAGGAGTACTTGAAACGAGTAAATTTTTTTTGTATTGTTTTTTTTGTATTGCTTTTTCGAGACAGGGTTTCTCTATATAACAGTCCTGGAACTCACTCTGTATACTTAAGAGATCCGCCTCCCTCTGCCTCCAGTGTGTTGGGATAAAAGGCGTGCACCACCGATGCTTGGCCGAGAGGAATAACTTTTTTGTTTTGTCTTTATATTTTTATTTTTGAGACAGGGTTTCTCTATAGCTTTGGAGCCTGTCCTGGAACTAGCTATTGTAGACCAGGTTGGCTTTGAACTCAACGAGATCAGCCTGCCTCTGCCTTCTGAGTGCTGGGATTAATGGTGTGAGCCACCACGGCCAGACACCGAGATGAGTAACTTTTTAAAAGCAACTCTGGGAATACCTGAACATCACTTTTAACTTGTCTTCAAATGTCTTTATTCCAAAAGAAAAGAAAGCTGCTTCCAGATGCTATTTTACAACAACTAACTAAAGCTTCAGAGGCTGAGTAAGTAATAGGCTTTTACTTCTGTAAGGCAATCTTTGTATAACTGAAGAGATTTGTCCAAACTTAAAAGCTACAGAGTGGTTTTGGAGTTCCCAATCCCAGACCTACAAGTAAAGGTCATTGTCCAGCACTTGTCCTGGGGCAGAATCGGAGGTCAAGATCAAGTGACTTTTTCTATTTGGTGGTCCAGCGGGCACTTAACCACAAACTCCTAAAATCCAAACTTTTCTCAGGCTGGTTTAACTGCCGCCACCCTTCCTCATCCCCATTTCATTTAGCAGCTTTGCCCCGCGGTCTGTGCTTAAACCCAAAGCTTGAGCTACGGCTGTCTTTATTTCCATCACATTTAAGCTCTATTGAGTTTACTCCTCTACTTCTTGGCACTCTTTGGTACATTCTTTGGTTTTTCTAGATATGGTTTCTCTGTGTAGCTCTGTCCTGTAACCCCATCTGTAGACCAGGCAAGCTGTCCTCAAACTCAGATTTGTCTGCCTCTGCATCTTGGTTCTGGGATTAAATGCAACACCACACCTGGTCTTAGTGTACACTCTGAAATATTTTTTAAACAGAATGGTTGGTTATTTTTCCTATTATTTTGAATTCCATGAGGCATGTAAGCAGATGTTTGGTGAAACTCTTGTCTTATATAACCAAGTGTCACCCTCCCTCATCACTTTCTCCTGTGTGATCAGTACAGTTGCTTCTATAATTTATTTCTGAGGCAGTTTTGCCATTTGATAGTTGTCTGGAGCTTGCCTTTTGTCTCCAGTGTCCAAACTGTTGAATGAGCTGTGATTTCTCATTACTAAGTACCACTTGGTACTGGAGTGCTAACTGCTAAGTTGTGTTTCAGAATCTTGAACAAACTTTTGGATGCCCACTAAGTGCTCAGATTTGAATTCTGAGAAGTCATTCTATGCTAGTGTGGTTACTGAGCTGGTGGCAGTGCTGTGCGGCATGAGTGAAAATTAAGGGTAATGGTTATGAAAGCCGGAAGGGGATCTTATGTGTTGTTTTGAGTATTCTTACTGCCTGCCATTCTGAGCTTTTGTTGTTCTTTTCTTTCCACAGCCTAAAGAAATCACCAGGAAACGTAAAAGGTATGAATTGTTCTCATTTAAGTAACTGCATGTAAGGGTGAGGAATTGCAGGTATTCTTGGCTGCTTGTGGCCCTTAGGCCTGCCCAAAGTTGGCTTCAGACCATTCCCCATTTTTTTCTTCCAAATAAAACCTGCACTCAACATGATACATGAGTCACCGAAGTGCATGCCATGGAGTGTTAGTTTATATACTATTAATAAAGTGGATCTTAATTTTTCAGTTAATTTGAAAAAGAGAGGTGAACATACTGCAAAAGAAAGAAACTCCAAGAAAGTTAAAATACAGAAAGTACAGTCTGACAGGTAATGAGTTTTATTCTGTTTTCCCAGTGGGATGTAAAGTTTCCTTTTAAAAGCTTATGAGAAGAAAGTAGTAGTGTATCAGATTGGGTTGTTTATAGAAAAATATTACTTGCTGCCTTAAAATATGTTAATGCATTTTCTTTTCTTATAAAATAGCATGTGATTTATCTGTATTGTGTAACTCATACAATTCTTTAAATACAGTTGATAAGCAAGAACAAAATGACTATTTCAAAGTGAAGTCATGTAGGGGCTGGGAATCCTAGAGTAGAGTCCCTGCCTGGCATCTGTGAGGCCCTGACAATCCTCTCTCCCTACCCCCAAGTAAAAAGTTGGGTTAAGGATGTAGCTGAATGGTAGTGTTTGTTTAGTGAGACACCTTGGATTGACCCCAGTACTATACGTGTGTACGTACATATGTATGTATATACACCTGTGCGTGCAAACACACACAAACCCACAATTACATAGAATGAGTATGTACCTTCTAATTCATTTTGACCTTTTGTATTTTCACCAGTCAGACTAAAAGCTACTTGGCTGTAAGGCTAAAAGATCAAGATCTGAGAGATTCAAGGCAAGAAGCAGCCAAACACTTTATTCACAATTGTTTGTATGGTTCAGAATCCAAGAGGACTACTGGTAATTTTTTTTTTTTTACTTTTTATTTATTTATTTTAGCTCTTGTAGACCTGGCTAGCCTCGAATTCACAGAGATCTGCCTCCCTAATGCTGGGATTTAAGGTGTGTGCCACACCGCCTGGCTGGTAATTTTCTTATAGTCTCTGTCTGATTGGCTCTCACGATGACAAAGAAATGATTAACTGATTCTCCCCTTTAGTGAACAAGTTCCTGTCTCTGAACAACAAGAGGCTACCAGTGAAAAGAGCTGCAGCCCAGTTTCTCAACGGCACATGGGGTAAGTTGGAATGTCTTCTCTTGACTCTAATTATTTTACAAAGGAAATGTTTTTGGAAAGAGATGGGTCATTATAAACTAAATAAACCTACTTTTATAGTGTATTTTTGTAAACTACACTCAAAAATCTGAATTTTATGTTTCTCAGGGTTTTAAAACTAATACTTAACTGAATATTCCTCTTGTTCTCTTGTAGGTGCCAAGAAACAACAAAATGCCAAGAGGTTTAAAAAACGCTGGATGGCCAAAAAGATGAAAAAGAAAAGTTATAAGTGAAATGAAATAAAGCTAAATGATGATTTATATGTATAGAATTTAAGGTTATTTGGTATCGAAAACACTGATTTTTCAAAATCTAGTCATTCATAAATCATTGTAAAGGATCATTAAGAAAAAAGCCATAAACCTTTTTGTCTGGGAAAGCAGCTGGCTACATTTCTTTCTAGAATACCTTTGATCATCTTGGAGGGAAAAGCAGTTTAAAAAAGGCATTTTCATCCTTGTGGGCGCAAGAAGAGGGATAAAAGACCGTCCACCCGGGCGGTGGTGGCGCACACCTTTAATCCTAGCACTCGGGAGGCAGAGGCAGGCGGATGTCTATGAGTTCGAGGCCAGCCTGGTCTAGAAGAGCTAGTTCCAGGACAGGAACCCTGTCTCGAAAATCCAAAAAAAAAGGGCTGGAGAGATGGCTCAGCGGTTAAGAACATTGCCTGCTCTTCCAAAGGTCCTGAGTTCAATTCCCAGCAACCACACGGTGGCTCACAACCATCTGTAATGGGGTCTGGTGCCCTCTTCTGGCCTGCAGGCATACACACAGAATATTGTATACATAATAAATAAATAAATATTTAAAAAAGAAAAAGAAAGAGACTGTCCATGGAGTCTTCAGTACAGCTGAAAAGCTAACTCTAGTGTTGTTGTAGATGTGGTTTCTCATTGTTAAAAAGCATAGTGGGGGAGTGGATAATCCCAAGAGTAGGAAAATAAAATATGTGTTGGGGCTTAAACTTCAGCCAGCACCTTTGTCTAGCAATGGAGTAAATCTAAAGTAAGTGGGGTTTTTTGTTGTTGTTGTTCTGTTGTTCTTTAAAAAGATGTGTGTGTGCACACATGCATGGTGTGTCAGAGAACAATTTATTTCTGTCTCCTACCATGTGGGTTCCAAAAGTTGAATTCAAGTCACCAGATGTGGTAGCAAGTACTGCTGAGCCATCTTGCCAGCCCTGGAACAGCTTTTCAAATTTTAATTAGTTTGGGGGTTTGCTTGGTTGATAGTTACAGTACTCGTTAAATTCCTGTTTTTCTTTGCACACACAGTATCAGGTTTGACTAGTGCAATCACCTGAAGGCAATTTTAGACTGTTAACTTGGGCTGATAGGAAGAATCATTACTATAAATTGCTCTAAAAAGTATATGAGAACCTAATACATAAATTCAACTGACACTAATATCTGTAGAAGTAAATTTTTAATGGCTGGTTAATTATATCACTACATTTTTATTGCAATATAGTACTCATTTAAGCACTTAAAAATGGAAGGTGTACAAAGATTAAATTAAGACACGGTAAATTGACTAAATATTTGGTTTTTATATAAATAAAGGTCATAACCACACTGTTGACATGTAATACTGTTATAATACAACAGTTAAACTTGTGAGTCTACAACAGAAGTCATCTGTAGTTAAACAGGAAACAAAGTTGAAAAAGACCATGTTAAAACAAAATTACTGGGACTAACAGGTCGGGATTGTAAGTAGCAACAAACATACTCACTCAGCTCCTGAGTATTTCAAGTTTTACAGTACACATTAAAAATGATTTCTTCCATCAACACTATTAAATTCAAACTGTCGGATGTTTATGCATTTTGCAAGTTACACTGATTGAATGCTTACACAGGAGCGGGGGTCGGAACAGCTCCCAATTTGTAGTTTACATCACCCACATGCTAACACAAACACAACTTGTTCCATTTCCTCCCCCTTCTCCCCCCAACAAAGAAGGCAGGATTTTTGGTTTCTTTTAGGTAATTGTTTTTAAAGGATTTCTGATGATCAATTTGAACGTCTGAAATTCAGTAATATTTAACTCTTAGACAACTAAGAGGTTAAAAGATGGAAAATATTTTCTCCTAACACTAAGTTAGAAAATCATTTGCATCATGCTGTAAACTAGGAAGCAATGTAAAGCGACAAAAACCTGTCCCCAGTACATAATTAAAAAAATCTAAATTTCAAATCAGCAGAGCCGGTCTACTTCCATGTTGACTATTTGCCACAATGTAAGTGTGAGCTCCTGAAGTGCATAGCTAATGTAGGTAGTCTTCCACTGTGGCAAATGCACAGGATCCAATTCCTGATCGAGCCATCAGTCCTAGACATTGTGTGGCCTGTCCCATTGCTAGGGCAAGTGGAGGTTGCTTTGGCAGATTGTGGGTTTCTAAGGAAAAAAAGGATTAAAATATGAAAATAGCAATTAACAAACCATTTTAAAAACCATCTTTCAATCAGGGAAATACAACATTTGCTACATCAGTGCCTGTGAGGATCTCAACTACCTGATGACAAGACAGAATGATATTCCTAAGAAAAGTTCTTGCAGAACTAAGATTTTTTTTTTTATTTTTAAATAAATGGTCTCACTTCATATTCCTCTCTGGCCTCAAATTCAGAAACCTGCCTGCCTCTGCCTGATGCTGGAATCAAAGTTGTGTACCACCACACTGGCCAGAACTAGATTTTTAAAGTATATACTCAACTTTTTCATTCTCTTTAACCGTGATAGAAAAGATAAAACCTAGCTGACATTTTGGGCTAAAATAAGGAAAATCTACTACCTATCTACTTAGCCAAGGTCAGCTAACATTAGCAAGAGAAGGCAGTTCCACATTTTTATTTAGTTTCCAAAGTCCAGAGAGGGCTGCAGAGCTACCTCTAAGGCACACTGGCAAATGTTATTCACAAGCAAGTGAACGGCTGTCAAAATATAGAGCAAAGTCACCCTAGAATTGAAGAGGTTAACTTTTAATCATTAGTTCTGATGTTTTAATAAGTAGAATATTTCTTGGATGCTACATAATAACCTTCAAACAGGTGTATTTTGTTGTTGTTGTTTTGTTTTTGAGTTAGGGACTCACTATGTAGACCAGTCTGGTCTGAATCTCAGGAGATCTGCCTGCCTCTTCCTCCTTATTAAAAATGCAGTAAAATTCTGATGCACCAAAGATGAAGTGAACTAAGGGTGACAGAACCCACCCATAAGCTAGTAATTCTCTCTGGAGATAGTGTCCAGATCAATTAGGGAAACTAACCGCAAAGCCATGATAGTGGCTGTCAAATTCTGATTACCTGCAGCCTCAGTTTAGAGTTTGCAAGACAGTACAAAACAAAAAAAAAAACCAACAAAACTGAATGAACCATAAAAACCACAGAAAAGCAAGGTAAGGGTTTAATATACAAGGGACAAATAAGTCGTGAATAAAAGCATGGAGCAGGTTGAAAAGAAAGGAATGGTTTAATAAGTGATCTGAGGGTTAAGATTATTGAAATATTTATTGATATATACAAAGGAAAAAATGATTACTATTTTTAAAACCTAAGGAAGGTTCAAGTGAGCACCAGGTTCATGATTGTACTTTGATCAAAGGAGGCCTCTGGTTTTAAGGATCTTTAAGCTTTTAAGATATATAAAATACATAGTTAATACATTATGCATTACATATAGGTCTGCCCATTAGTAACACAAAAGATACAGTCATCCACAAGATTGTTTAAACTTATCATTTTTAATGCAAGCATTATTTGTAGCTTTCCCATGCCCAGAGTCTCACTGTGGTCCTGTCTGGACTGAAAGTCTTATGTAAAACAGGCTAGTTTCAAGCCTCCAGACCCAGCCTAACACTTGTATCTTGGATAATGTTCCTAAGCATTTGATTTGAAGAACTCAAGAAGTTAAATACTGCCACAAGAAAATTGGCAATCGGATGTTTGTAACTACCTGCAATGTAGTAGTTTCAAAACGACAATTATAGTAAGCCACCATTCCTTTCATGCACTGTTACTAGATTCTTTTACTTTTTCAAGAGTTGATCTTATATGGCCACTGAAAATACAACAACACAAACCAAATTCATATTATTCTACACACAAACACTAATTTAAGAAGCTAACACACAAAGGCCACTATTCTTATTCCCAAATGGCAGTGTTGACCCATATCAAACTTAGGATAAGTATGAGCATTCATGGCTTCCTTTACATTCTTGCAATGAATATTAATTAGCCTTCAATACAAGTACCGATGTCCCGTGCTGTCTGTCACCTTTTAAAAACTGAAACACATGACTAAAAATCTTCTAAATTTCACCAGGCCAAGTAAGAGTACAAACTTCAAAACTGGAATGAAGTCTCACTGGAGAAGAGTCTAAAGTCAGATGTAAAATAAACCTTATCTAAATTGCCTTTGATGAAAACAGCTCAGAAATTAAGCTTTATGTGCAGAGTAACTTGGTAACATTTTCATGGGAGTACAACTACAGAATCTGCATAAAAGTATTGGTTCAGTATGTAATTACTATCACAACTGCAGTGACATATTGATAGGAACAGAAACTTACCAAACAATAGCTTCCCATACACACTGATAAAGCCTCTCCACCTAAGTGACTGGTTAATCTGAATGCAAATGTTTGAGTCCAGGGGTTGGTACTGCTTATATCTTAAGACAGAAGCTATGATGTGGAGAACTCAGGTTACCCTCATTCCTTCTTTAAATACCCCGAATCAAAAAGAGCAGAATGCAGTATTCAGGGTGGTACCAGCTCTGACTCCTGAGTACTCAATTCAATTAACACCCTTCTAGTCTCACTTTCCTGTAGACCAACTATCAGAATTCTTTATAAAATGCCCAAATTCCTTCCCCAGCAGTCAAATCAAGTTTTGATCAGCCCATTAAACACAGCTACTGAGATACGAAGGTTCTGTACTTTCCTATATTATCAATATAAAGCCACCTTTTTCACCTGGGTCAGTCAAAATCACATATTTTCTACAACTTCAAATCACCCCAATAATGATACAGGAGAAGGAGCTGGCCTAGTACTTGAGAGAATTTAAAAGACTGTTATTCCTAGGCCCAGAGTGTGGGCTATGAGCTACAGGGTGCCTCTATGGTAGGGTTTTTCACTTAAACACAAAAACTACTCAATTACCTAATCCTAAGTGTATATATCAAACAAAAACTATTTTGAAACACTCCAAGATATAGTTCAGCATCTTACCAAGTTTATTCTATCAGAATTCATGTAATCTGGCATAGAGGAAATTTTCAGTATTTTAAAAAGATTAATATGTTCCTGACTGTTTTACTGAAACAAATGTTAGGGCAATGTCTTTTCAAATGTTTAGAGAATGTAGCTGAAGTCTAGTTGTTTTGCTTTAGTTACTTACCTAATATTGCACTGTTAAGAGCCGAGCACACAGGTTCTCTCTGAATTGGGTCAAGTTGATTTCCAACTGGACTGTTCCAAGGATCTGAATACGCTAGTAAACTGAATGCGTCCTGTTAAAAACAATGTCAGTTCAGGTGATCTGTTCACAGTGGTTCTAGGTTGAAAGGTTGAGGTACACTGGGCGATAGTGGCACACGCCTTTAATGTTAGCACTTGGGAGGAAGAGGCAGGCAGATCTCTGTGAGTGTGAGACCAGCCTGGTCTACAAGAGCTAGTTCCAGGACAGTCTCCAAAGGTACAGAGAAACCCTGCCTTGAAAAACAAAAAGAGAAAGAAAAAGAAAGAGATCAAACACATCCAGGTGCTTTACCACGTGACCACTGATGTAATATTGACATTAATGAGTAAGCCCTGCCTTAATTCTAAATAAATGTGGGGACTGGACAAATCTCATTGAATAGCCTCTCAAGTTTAGTAGTGGAAAAAAATAAAGCCAAGATGGATCTTGTAAACATTCAGTATATTATTTTCAACTACACTGAAACAACTTCTCTTACAACTTTAAAACAATTGGCACATAGCTTTCTTCTCACTTTCTCTCTTACCATGGAAGATGTGATAGTTTCAAAAACTGGCTTCAAGTATAAGCAGTACTACTTGCTAGCTTTCTAGCTCCTAGCATAATAAAACTGTTTCATCATTTGATAGGATTACAAAGAGATGCTACTGCACAGACTGTGTGAGAACTAATGTTAGTGATGTCCTGTGGTAATTTGAATGAGAATGGTCCCCCTAGGCTCTTATATTTGAATGATTGGTACCCAGTAAGGGAAACTGTTAGGGAGGGGATACGGTGTGGCCTTGTTAGACTGCTTTGGTCATGGTATCTCTTCACAACAACAAAATCGTAACTAAGACAAATTTTAGTGCTTCTGTATTTGTATGCCAAGTCAACAGACTGACCCAGAGTAATATTCTACACACATATATAAACGAATAAAAATCAGCTATGAATGAACAAGAGACTCCATTGCCAACACAGACATACGAAGGGTGGCACAGAGTATAAACTTGTGAACTGGTAACCACAGCACTCTGAAAATAGTGTGTGCTACAAATTTCTAAGGAACATCTCTAGGTTTAGTTGTTCAAGCAACTCTATTCCCCTTATCCGGTATTACTAAGTGTGTGTGGCTGGGGGAATACCTCCTGGTCAGCTGTTCTTAGGCTCATGCCATTCACACAACCCATGACACAATCTGAAGTTGGTCTGAGGCTACAAATGGAATATATATGCCACTAAGTACACATACGACTGGCTTGTATTACTGAGTATTTCATTCAGGTTAGATTGCCCCAATCATAATGAAAGTTATAGAAATACATAAGTTTCTTAATAAACCATTTAGACTTACCAGTAACTACTCATAGATGTTGGGTGTAGAAAGTCTCTATGGACCTGTTTCTTACAGTACTATGTTTCTTCTTCTTTTTTTTTTTTTTTAAGATTTATTATATATACAACATTCCTTCCATGTATGTTTACATGCCAGAAGAGGGCACCAGATCTCATTATAGATGGCTGTGAGCCACCATGTGGTTGCTGGGAATTGAACTCAGAACCTCAGTCAGTGCTCTTAACCTCTGAGCCACCTCTCCAGCCCCTGACTATGCTTCTGTATCAAACTAGTGGTTATGTTTCCTATGCCACACTCCACCTCCAGCTTACTATTCAAAGAACAGTCCATATCCCTCAGACCTAACTTACTATTAGTCATGTTATTTCTTTTTTTTTTTTTTTTTTTTTTGGTTTTTCGAGACAGGGTTTCTCTGTGGTTTTGGAGCCTCTCCTGGAACTAGCTCTTCTAGACCAGGCTGGTCTCGAACTCACAGAGATCCGCCTGCCTCTGCCTCCCGAGTGCTGGGATTAAAGGCGTGCGCCACCACCGCCCGGCTAGTCATGTTATTTCTAAAGACTATGCTCTCAGCAACACTAATTTACCAGGTAAACCACAGCCATCTCATGAGTGTCATTGCCACCATGTAGATACATTTTATAAGATATACCAAGAATATGTCCAATGAGTGACTAGTACATAGAACTAAGTATAAAACTAGTCATGGATCTACACCATGACACCACCAAAAGGGCAGATTTTGAAGACTCAAAATCTCAATCCCCTTTAGTATTTAAGACCAAAACTCACAGAAGTAACAGCTGTAATGAATTACTGCTGGCCAGTATTCTATAAGACAACATTTCAGACATGGATCATCTCAACTGCTTTCACCTGAGGTTGGTATGCCCGCCCTACAGATGCAAACCGAGGCACAGTGAAAGGTGAGGATCACACAGTACATTAAGACGGAGGAGGTGTCCTTAGAATCTAGACGGTAGTGTCAATTTTTCCTCTTACTTGAGTAAGCACAGCTGCGAGGCAGGGCACACAGCAACGACCAGAACCTAATCACTGCATTTAGCATGTATCTACTGACCTAATGGGAACATGTAAACGGAGGCTAAGAGAAAGAAAAATGCATGGCTAAGGAGGAGTTAGATCCTAAAATACCCCAAATACCACATGATGAAAACATGTTTTCCATAAGGGAGGCAATGGGACTTTAAAGAAAGAAGCCTAGCAGGATTAGACTTGACTTGAAAAGACTCACAGAAAGCACCACAATACAGCTTAGTGCTTCTCAACCTTTCTAATGTTGCGACCCTTAATACAGTTAATAAATAAAGCTTGCTTGAAGATCAAAATGCAAAGTTAAGGCACTAGAGGTCAGGGAGTTATGGTACATACCTTTAATCCCAGTATTCAGAAGTCATACACTTTTAATTCCAGCACTAGGGAGGTGGAGCCAGGAACAATATAGCTAGGCAGAGAGAGGAATATAAAGGGGAAGAGACAAGAACTCACAGGAGTGTGGAGTCTGAGGATTCGTGAAGACAGAATCTCACCCTTTTGGTCTGAAGATTTGGGAGAGGTAAAAGTTCTCTATTGATTGGCTGCTTTGCTTTTCTGATCTTCAGTTTGAAACCCATTATCTGTCTCTGGGTTTTTATTATTTGTGCTACAGTTCCTCATCTTGTGGTGACCCCCAACCATGAAATTATTTTTGTTGTTGCTTTGCAACTGTAATTTTGCTACTGTTATAAATCATAATGCAGGATATCTAATATATGATCCCCAAAAGAGTCACAACCCAGAGATTGGGAGCCACAGGCTTAGAAGCAGAATAAAGCTCTAAGCAAGAAAACCAGCATCAAACTCCCAAGCATAAACACGTAGAAAGTTCAAAGTTAAGAAACACAAATGAAATTAGGAAAGCAATCTGAATGTTTTTACCCTGCAATGCTATGAAAACTACCAATTCTAAAACTGTAATCAGTGTTACTTAGGACAGGATGAAGGCCCTACCTCGTGCCACTTCTGCCATCCGTCACCACCACTGTTGGCTCACTGGTACAAAGTTTCTGGGATGCAATCTAGCATCAAGCAGCATCAGTCAAAATAACACTCATAGCCTTTCTCAGCGATTTCTAAAAAACTTTTCTCAGTGAAAGAAATCTTTAAAGAAACAAAGATGCATGTATATAAAGGTGTCACAGAAACACCTTGACATAAAATCAAAACAGCAATGCACAAAGGACAAGTCACATAACCACTTCAAAACCACCTATAAATAAGGTATAGAATCTGGAAGAAATACTTTCAGATAAAACCAAATTAAACCAAAATCTCACAAGTCATGTAAGACAGCTCATACTTGGGAGGCTGAGGGAACAGGTCTGAAGGTTAAGAGGCCAGTAGGGACCACATGGTGGAACCTTGTTTTAAGAAGACAAAAGGGAACCACGGTAATTTTTAGCCAGGTAAAATATGTGCACATGGGAGAAAATATGATGTCATCCCAGGTTATGCTTCATTTTAAAGAAAAAGATTGCTTCAATGGAAATAAC
Source organism: Alexandromys fortis (assembly GCF_014885135.2). Taxonomy (NCBI): domain Eukaryota; kingdom Metazoa; phylum Chordata; class Mammalia; order Rodentia; family Cricetidae; genus Alexandromys; species Alexandromys fortis. The sequence continues at coordinate 25,240,963 of NW_026067927.1, forward strand.
TTCTGAGGGAAATGCAGAGTCTCAAACTACTCAATTTTGACGTAAGAGCCAGAGCAGTTCCTCTATAGTGTAAATCTGAGCTAGCTCTATTTCTCTCTCAGCTGTTGTACTTAAAGCACCTTGAAGCCATGAATACATATCTGAGTTACACGGCTGACATTCAAGAAATGGTTGCCAAACCAACCAATCCAGGCAGCTTCCTTGGGAGCTACTGGAAAGAACAGGCTCTCAGGAACAAAGAACAAAGATGACACACAAAGAGGAAAGGAAGACTAGAGACACTGTGGGCTACCCACAGCTGCAAGAGCTCCCTGACATTAGAGTAAGACATATGAAGGGAAAAAGAAGCACTGCCCCATTATTAAAAATTATAGCAAAATTTTACCGTAACTTCAAACCATTCTCTGTGTGCGTGAAACTGTTCTGCATACAGGGTCTATGTCACTGACAGCCTGCACATACAAGGTGATCCCTTATGATTATAATGTAGCTGGACAGTTTCTAATGCCTACTGACATCACTCGTCATGTCAGTATTACTCATGTGTGTGAGGAAATATAAACAAAGTATAAAGCACTGCTAGCCACAACACACCGTATAGCTGGCTGTGCAGTAGACTACACCATCTAGGTCTGTGTTAAGTGTACAATGATGTTTGCACAAAAACAAAATGGCTAGCTGGGTGGTGGTGGAACATGCCTTTGTGAATTATTTTGTTACTATCACCTCAAATTATTCTTTCTCCCTAATGACTTGTGGTCCTCCTGAGGCTTAGCTGGAGCCTCCTGGGCCCAGCGGCTCTTTATCTGAGGATGCATGCTTCTCTATGAAGTTGGGATGGTTTGTTTCCCTGCAGACTGGAATGAAATGGTGCATTGGGTTTGTGGGTATTAGAACTCTCCCCAACAGTAGTTTAATGGTGTTCTGTCTGTAAGTTAATGAAGGCCAGAGAAAGCTGGGTGGTGGTGGCGCAAACCTTTAATCCCAGCACTCGGGAGGCAGAGGCAGGCGGATCTCTGTGAGTTCGAGGCCAGCCTGGTCTACAGAGCGAGTGCCAGGACAGCCAGAATAGAACTACTACACAGAGAAACCCTATCTCGAAAAACAACAACAACTAAAAAGTTAATAAGGAGTTTAAAATGTTAACTTTCTTAACACTGATCAAGAGGCTCTAAAGAGCTGCACAGCAATGCTTATTGGAACTGTGCATTACAAATGTACTCATGGGAGACATACTTAAAATGGAAGAGTAAGTAAACATATACTGGTCATTAGAAAATCTTCTAAATTAAAAATGATAATCATTTCCTGATACATGAATATCTATTTCTACCAATTCTTTTATATCTAGTACAAAATAGTAATTTAACCCTTTCTCTCAATTGTTGAAGGTTACCACTAGAAACACAACGGTTATATTACCCAAGCAGATGATGTGGTATGGTGACTACACGTCTCTTCCTAACTTAGCTACTGAAATATAAGTTGTAATCATCATAACTGATTACAGGAGGATACCATGCAAGTAGATATTTACTAGCAAGTAGATACCTTGGTATTAAAAGTTGCTGATCACTGAGATCTCAGTTCAGGTCCAGAACAAATACAAGCCAGCAGTCACTTGCCCTTTCCTGTAATCTCCAACCTTTACTCACACATCAATTACATCTCCCTTTGCTTTCTAGGATATGCTGTGTTGGAATATAAAACGTCTCCTATAGGCTTTTGAGTTTAATGCTGTCTCAGCAGGTGGTGCTATTTTTGGAAGCCCTGAAAACTTTAGGAGATGAAACCTAGCTACAAGGTCACTGGGACCATGTCTTTGAAGGATATAGATGATCCTTAGTTTCTTCTTTGCTTCTCTCATCCATGGGCTAGTCCAGGTGTGAGAGTTACCTGAGAAGAGGCTAGATATAATGGGCCAAGCAGTGTTTAAAAGAATACAATTTGTGTATTGTTATTTTGAGGCATAAGCTAGCCAGCCAGCCGGGAGCCGGGCTGGGAAGAGGCCCATAGCTCCACAACAGAATGGCGCCCAGATATGTGGACAACTGAATCCACTGAAAGCCTGAGAAAGCTTGGGAAAGAGGAAAGCATGTTTTCTTGGTAGCAGCAATTTCTGGAAAGGATAAGGTTGGGGATGGCAACCAGAATAAGAACAATAGGAAGAAGAGAGAAAAGAGGAGTCGCCAGAGAGACATGGAGAGAAAACAGGAGGTACAAAACGAAAGAGAGGTAACTCCACGTGGCAGAATGTAGATTAATACAAATGGGTTAATGTAAGTTGTAAGGCTAGCTAACAGCCTGAGCTATTGGCCACATATTTAAAATTAATATTAATTCTCTGTGTATTTGAGAACTGATAGGCAGGAAAGAAAAGTCCACCTACACATGAGGGCTCTAATTTTATCAATAGATTAACCTGACAAATGGAAACTGGAGAAGGTAGAGCCTACTTGGAAGGAATAGGTCACTGCAGGCCTGCCTGAGAAGGGTGCCGTTTGTTCCTCCCCCATCCTTTCCCTGTCAGCTCTGCTCTATTGAGCTCCCTGAAATGAGGTGCTGTCTCAGCACAGACCCAGGAACAATGGAGACAAAGTGGGAACAGATTGGAACCTCTAAAATGACAAGCTAAAGAGTCCCCACTCCCTCAGTATGTTATCACAGAAAGCAAGCAACATTCTTACCTTCAGCATTTTTTTATTTGCTGTGTTCTTGCCACATTCTCTCCTCAGCTGCTCACTCATGGCTTGTAGCTCTCGACCAAAGTGGATCATTCTTTCTATGGCAGCCTGACTTCCTCCACACAGCTGGCGTCTTAACTGGCTGGAATCAACTTCTATAAACAAAACAAACAGCCATTTCACTACTTTTTGAGAGAAAAACAATAGGAAAAAAATGGTATAATTTTTTAATGTAACATTTGTATATTCTTTAGTAACTGAGTCTTAGTAGTTTATCTACACACAGATGTTTGTCTGTTCTTATCAGGCTGGCCCTGGCCTCCCAAGGGTTAGTGTTACAAGCAGGTACCACCATGACTGGCTGCTAAACACAGAGATTCAAAAATTTCTTGTATGGACTTTGTAACTCAAAAAAGCTATACTTTGTCTCAGAGTCTGGGATCCAACACTTAGTGCCGCCCAGAGGCAAGAACCTTTCAGTGTTTGCATAGAAAATTAAGTGGAACTCCCCAAAACAATATGAAACATGAGAGAGAAGAGAGAGGGAGAGGAGGAAAAGAGAATGAGAATAAGAAACAGTTATTCCCTCTCAGGCTTTAATTGATAGGAAACAAAGATAAAATGTGCTTAGAAGTTAAGACCCCAATAGAAACATTGATGACATTGTATCTTATAATGAAAAAATTTATGCTATTAAGAAAAATTAGAAGTATTTTATATTATATATTGTTAATACTTAGTAACTGACAACACTGTACCCATAAAAATCACTACTAACAGTATTCATATGATGATGAAGAATGGCTAATATTTACAAAGTACTTGATATAATTAATTTTTCATAGATGAACTCATCTGCTCTTCACAATGACCTAGCTTTATTTTATCCATTTTACAGATGAAAAAACTGAGGCACAGGGAGTTAAGAATTCTGTCTGAGGTCATGCAGCTAGTAAGTAGCAGTTGCAGCTTTCAAATCCAGATAAATCTGGCTCTAGAACTCTTGCCCCAACCCAGTGTGTTTCCATGTCTCTAGATATAGAGGGTCTTACATCAGCAGAAAAGACCAACCAGGCTGTCCCTTAAACAACTTCAGTAATTATCTTTCAGTCTCAAAATAAAGATATCTAATAATGAAGCGAATTCCACAAATAATTTATAGGCTTCATTTTCACTGTTTGATAAGGATGTCAGCTGACAATCTAACTCCACAGACATTATCAACAATAAAGTCAGACATTCAAATGCATCATTAAGATGTTGCTTTAAAATGGGATAAGTCACAACTAGGAATAGCACTACGCATTGCAAGTCATATGCTTGCAATAAATGGATTTAAGAGACTCAGTTTAACTGAAATTTACAATAGAATTTCTAACCATAAGGTCTTGCTGACTATACCAGAAATGGGTATAAAAATGTTTTCTATCTCCAGCCTTCACCCCTGAGGTAGTACGCAGCGTATCACCAGAGCTGAGCTAGCAAGACTGGCACCTCCCCTCAAGAGTCCAAAGGTGCCGCTCTTTCCAAAAACCTATGCTCACAGAGTGTTAAGTGAGATGTTTCATTTTTGAAATCTGGCTTATGCTTAGCTGTGAATCAGTCCAAGTAAAAACATAACCTTGTAGCCACCATTTTTTATTTAAAATGTAAGAAATATCACTGCAGACCCATTTCGGTGTCACAATCTTCCATTTCGTGGTCATGTTTAGAGCTACCATTTAGAAAACCATTGGATGAAGTTTCTCCAACTCCATTGGAGTAGTGATCTGTTTCCATGTCTACATCATTACTGAAAATGAAAAAACAAACCTAATTTTAGAAATTAGCTTAAGGTTAAGTTACTACACAACTCTGTAGCCTATAGAAAACCAATTTTCATAAAACGATAGCAATCTGCAAATGAAGTAAATGAGGTTAAGTCTCAAATATATTAACACAAGCACATAACTGTTCTATAACAAATCTGAACTCCTGGAGATGAAGGAGCAGAGGCATGGGTGCAGAAGTGTAGTGATTCTTATGACCTTACATTAATATGAAAAATTATGCTTTGGCATAATATTTATTTTTCAAAATCAGATCTGTACTTCTTTCTTGTCCCTGAGTCTTCCTGAGACAACCCTTTCCATTGCCCCCAAGAGTCATCTCCAGCATTTAATGGTGAAACTTTGCTCTTCAAACTGATAAGCCTGGCTCGAAGAACCCAGTATGCTGCTTCCCTGCCCTCATTATTTGTTTATTTCTGGACTTTTTACAAGTCTCTAGACGTTCCCATACCTAGGTCATTACTGACATTACTTTTGGTCCCTGTCCTTGCTATTTAAAAATATGCTACCTCAAAAGTAGCTAATAAAAAAAAATGAACAAAATCCAAACTATTCTGGCTCATCATCTTCCAGCTTAGATCTAAACAACACTACTACTCTCCAGATTATCTTGTTGGTCAAATGAGTCTAAAGGACTATCAAATCTTCACTTTTATTTTTATTTTACTCAGATCTTTGTTGCCAAGGCCTTGAATTTTCAATCCCCCTGTCTCCACCTTCTAAGTAATTGAAATCTCAGGTATGCACCATCATGCACAGCTCAACAAAGCTTTATTCCAACAGCAGCCAGATAGTTTCTGGACAAGTTCTCATGCTTGCTCATCCTGTACTGTATATCAACACCTTTGTGCTACATACATGCCCTTTCAGATCCACCTAGACTAAAGAAACAATAAAAACGTTAGTCTTAGGATGTCTCCTACAAAGAGTTAAGCAACACTGAACCCAGAGGTGGATAACTGGTGAAAACTGAAGAAATGTGGAAAGGGGGCATTTCTCATCATAAAGTAAATTATAATCATTTGCAGGAAAAAAACAATAAACAAGCAAAGAAAAAAAAAAACAACAACAGCAAAATCCAAACCCTAGTACAGATAACCCCATAGTTAACAGTTGTGGGTATGTGAGTAGAGGTGAGCACATACACATTACACACCCACACCCACTCATGCTTCCTATTCAACAAGTCTGAAAGGTAAAGACAGACCTGAGAGATGAAGCAAAGGATTAGGGACTATAGAACTGACTTATTCAATATGAAAAAGTCTGGCTATTAGAGAAATCTCATAAATAGGAAAATAAATTTTAAACTTTAAAATCCTTACTGTCACAGTTTTTAATTATATAAGCTTTTTAAGATTTTGGACAACCTGATTTAGTATTAGAAGAATTCATTTATTCACCCATCCACTCACCTACATTTAAAAAAGTCTTGAGGCCTGTTCATTGTTGGGCACTAAGGATATGATACTATTCTCCAAGAGTAAATGGCCTGTGCTCAGCTAGTTCGTGTATCCCAGCGTGGTCTCCACCAATGCTATGAAGAATGTTAACCATAAGGAGCATGTTGTGTGAAGGTATAAAGCAAGGACAATGAAATGACGTCTAGGTTACCTACAGAAGTACCACCTGGACTTGGGACTTAGGCAAGAACCGGAGTGGGTTGAGCATTTTAGACAGTGGGAGGAAAAGGCACAAATTCCTAAGTCAGAAATCCTGGTGAGAACTTTCAGCTCTGCAACGTACTACCTAATTGGTGACCTTAAAAAACAGCATTTACTTTCTGATATTCAGCTACACATCTGGAAAATGTTTAAACAGTTAATGCCATCTTTATTGACTTCACAATACTGGTGCCGAACAGTCATTACCTAACAAATAATTCTTACTGGTTAGCAGTTTGAAAGGCAATTGCTAAGTTTGCTGTCTTTTCCTTCTCTGCTACAAAGGAGGGATACTGCATTATCAACCTTGCAGCTAAGCAAGAACAGGTTTACTGTGCAACTTCCTGTCAAGAGGGTAGCATCTTAGAGAAACCGCCACACACCAACAGCAATCATACTACCAAACAAAAGCAGAACTCTAATTAGCAAAAATGCCAATTATAAAGTTCTAATTAATATTTACATTTTCCATTCAGAATTTGTTTTCTAATAGGTCAATTTCACCGTGAGTGCCCACCCTCCTCAGCAGTTCTTTTTCCTACTGTTCTCAGGTTTCTGTGCCTACCCCACCCCCAGATCCTGTACCGTACACCATTACCATTTAAGATTTTCATCATATGTGATAGATAACCCAGAAATTTCAATCTCTAAATTTGCATACATAATTTTTAAAAAGACTCCTTCCTGCAGAAGTATATTTGCTGTAAGATTCCATGCTAACAGTTGGTTCTCCCTCAACATGAGATTTAGAACACAAAAATACAATGTTTCTTGTTCTAGCTACAGGACCAAATTAATATGAACCCAGTTTAAATGCTACATCACTGGGAAGGCTGAATGCACATAAATTTGCTCTTGGATGCTTGTATTCAGCAATTAAACTGCACAGATTTTAAAAAATACATGGATGTTATGTTAAATCTGCAAGTGTCAAGGCCCATAGTATGTTCATTAAGATGTATCTTCTTTCATGGCCCTTGGCAAGAAGACAGTGCACCAAGCCCAACATTTTCCCTTATACTTTCCTAGGGGGAAGAACATAGTAGGAAATGGAAGACCTAAGAAGAGCTCTGCACACAAGAAGTGAAAAACCTACAGGAAATAGTCTCTCCCCTTTTATTTTCTGGCAACTCATAGCTCCAGGTCCCAGTGGGGATCACAGACGTTCTTCAAACATTATCAGTGAAGATGGCATCTATGCCCTGGTCATTTCTATTAATACAAAAGGTAAGGAAATCACTTTATTACCTGGTAAAGTTATTTACTTGCTGTGACCTTGACACATTGATACTGTTTAGCTCTGGTACATTCAAACTGGATAACTGGTGTTTACTATGGCAATATGATTGATGTGCTTTATTTGATATTATACCATTGCTACAGCTTTCAAAACCTGGTAAGAAAACAGAAAAAGATACTACTAGAAACAAACAACAATTTGATTAGGTTGTCAATAATACTTTTATATTTTACACTTCTAGAATGCAGGGAGGCCAATGGGGTATTTAAAGTATTTTTCAAAGCTTGACAGTGTATTAAAACTTCTTTGTAAACTATTATTTCCTCCAAGTTTCATTACAGATCTTACTTAATCCCCACAATCACTCGTGAGGGCCCTACAGTGTTACTAGCAAGGACAAATTATGAGAACTGGGTTAATGATTCCATTGTAGTGCTAACATCGAGTATTCTTACGAAAGTCTAGATGGTCCAGTCTTTCTAGGTAATGTGGGACAGCCTATGCCTCTGAGGCTACAAATCTGGACAGCATGCTACTATACTACATGATATAAGAATTCATAATATAGGGCTAGCAATATGGTTCCGTAATTAAGAGTTCTGGCTGCTCTTGCAGAAGACCTAGGCTAGAGTTCTAGCACCCACATGGTATCTCACAGCCATCTATAACTCAGCTCCGACGCCCTCTTTGGCCTCTCCTGCCAATACACACACGGTACACAAGCATACATACATACATGCAAGCAAAACATCCATAAAGAAACCAGAATACAATGGTATGTATTTTTATACTTTGGCATAGAAATAATCACAATAGAAATATCATGTGATTTTGTGATGTTTTCCTGCTCCATCAATACCACATGGGGCCACTTTGCATAGCTTGTCACTAACAGAAATGCTGTTATGTGGCATGTTATAGTCATCCCCTTTCATATGAATACACTAACTGTCTGATACTGAAGACACAGACATGCAAGCTTGTTCTCATCATATGGGAGGTGAGTCAAAAATCCTGAAGTAAAGCAGTACAGAACAGAGCAAAGAACAGGGTTACTTGTTGGGAATAAAGCCATCCCGTCACTGGATCTGCTCTTTAAAGTAAAGACAGGCTTAGCAAGCTGACAAGCTGGTAGGATGCCAGATGAAGAAAAAAAAAAAATAAAGAAACTGGAAGAACAGAATGTAGACAGAGTAAAATAAAGATTTTTTTTTCCTACAGAATTACAGGCTATGTGTATGGCTTTGGGGATGAGCAGAATCCTTAACGCTCAATCAGTGGGTATTACTGAAGAGCTTGTCAGTTCATCACAGAAATTACAATGCAATGTCAACTGGAAGACAAAGGCAAGTGCAAGTTTGAATATTCTGTCTTCTTAACTAAAAAATACCCAAGGAAGTTTGCTAGAGATGAAGAAAGACTTACTAAGAATGAAGAATTCAAACTAGCTAGAAAAGCTTTTGCCAAGCCAATTACAGATCTTGTGACCACCAACAATTTCTGAAACTATGGTATTTCCTTTGGAAACTATATAACAGTTTTCTACAGAAATACCCTGATAGTTAGGTATGTAATGAAAGAGGTTTTCAGTTTTAGAATTCTAATCCGAGCCTATAACAGCCTGTCTGCCTTATCTAGCCATATTTGAATTGCTTTCTGGGTTTTAATGACTAAACTTAAATTAAAATACTGCAAACCACACAGTTCCATATATAAAGGGTAAAGTAGGGTTTCTGATTTAGGTAGGTTTCTTCATTACAAGCTATATACATAATATGTGAAATCTAAATGTCCTTTTCAATTTACCAAAGATAAAGGCTAGCTTGGTTTTGTTTAATAAGAAACGTTTATCTGTAATAGATCCTTTACATTCTTTTCAAAAGAGTAGTGTTTTTTTTTTTGTTGTTGTTGTTTGTTTGTTTTTGTAAAGAAACTAAGTTTTATGTTAGTACTTCTGTACTGAGGAGCCCTTTGATTTAAAATCTTTTGGGGTTTATAAATGCTTTCAGTAACAAGAATGACAGGACAAGCATTTGGGGTAGTTCTTATTGACATAACTTAAACTACTTCGTGTTGGAAATATATACTTCAATAAAAAAAGAATATGTGGTTATACAAATCACTCCTAGGAGTTCATGACATGCAGGTTGTGTGTGTATTTAGCCTATTACATTAAATTATTATTGTTCTTAGCTTATAATAAGAATTAAAATTGCATGTAAAGATGCCAGTCTTTGTGAAACTTGTTGGTGCTTCTTAGCATCTCTAAATCAGTACCTGAGGAAATACTACTTGTTTAATCTGCTAATATATAAGGAATAAATAATGAAGAATTAAACAATGACAAAAATAAAGTTAAATACAGAGAGGCAAGGCTCATGTTGGGAAACAGAATTAAAGAGGCAAAGAGAGGAGGAGGAGGATTAGAAAAGGATCTGTAGAAGTGATGGCAAGAGAGCCAACAGAGAGAATCTGAATCACAAGAACACCAAGAGCTATAGTGCAAGTAGTAAGTAAGCTGAAAAACAGACAGGAAAGAAAATAATTTTGGGGGCTTTTTCAAGACAGGGTTTCTCTGAAGCTTTTTCGGAGCCTGTTCGGGAACTCTCCCTGTAGACCAGGTTGGCCTTGAATTACAGGCTTGGTAATTTGTGGGACAGCACAGCCAGACCACTTTAAATTCTTACTTCATAGGATTATTTTTCTCATTATTGTCAATGGATTTAGTAACAACTCTTTTTGACGACTGACATTTATTTATGAAGCTCTATTAATAATCTCAATTCCTTGTGATACTTCTTGGTACTAATGAATCTGGTTTTTCTTTTTACGCAAAACACGAGATTGTACATAGACAATTAAAAAAGAATGTCTAGATTTAAAAAAGTTTTTCAAACTCAAAATTATATAAAGAAGAGTAAAAGTTTGAAAGACTGCATCTCACCAGAAAAATGTGCAGTACTGCTTTTGCCTGGTGCTAAATTGTGGATACTCATTCCATGGCTGGGACTCATGCTTGGACTACTAAAAGGCCGAGGACTGACGGGGTAGCTGTCTTGAGATTTTGGACTTCGGCCTCCCAAACACCGTACTTCACTATCTGTACCGTTCACCATTTCTATAAACTGACGTACTCTGAAAGAAAAAAGGAAGTTTATTTAGGCACATTCATCAAGTCTGTACACAGCTATAAAATTTAAAAAGATCTATTTTAAAACTTAAAATCTGTATTTTTCTTGGTATCATATCAAGTGAGTTATGTAAAACAAGATTTTAGATACACACGTACCTAGGGAGGTACAAAGCACAGCCTTAGCCTGGTCCTTCCTTACCCCAGACTGCATGCATTCCCAACCTCTTAGCAAAAATGGGCCTCAGTTGGCTTTTACTGTGAGGCAAAATAAATGATATTTAGCTTACAATGACTTTCTACTGGGGCTGGAGAGATGGCTCAGTGGTTAAGAGCATTGCCTACCCTTCCAAAGGTCCTGAGTTCAATTCCCAGCAACCACATGGTGGCTCACAACCATCTATAATGAGGCCTAGTGCCCCCTTCTGGCCTGCAGAGATACACACAGACAGAATATTGTATACATAATAAATATCTAAAAAAAAAAAAAAAACAAAGACTTTCTACTGCTTGAAAGATTGAAATCCTAAGTTCAGTAACATCCAACTTTCTTTCTGAAAGAGTCATACTTTGTAGTCCAGGCTGGCCTGAAACTTGTTATGTGAACACCAGACTGGTTTTGAAGTCTCAGAGATCTACCTACTTTTGTCTTATGAGTGCAGGATTATAGGCATGTACCCCCAGGCCCCACACGTCCATCTTTCTTAAACAACAGAGAATCATCAAAAAAATTTTAATGCCAAATTAGGATGTCTATAACCTACAAAGCAGAAAACAAGTGTTGATGATGTGTAAAGACTGAAAACCTTCTACAGTAAATCAAAGGATTCACCAAGAAGAACAGTACAGGAGGTCCTTACGATGTTAAGCACAACCATCAGCCAGCAATTCTATTTGTGAGTAAAAAAGAATTGAAAGCTAGGACTTCAGTAGATACTCATAAACCTATGTGTACAGCAGAATTACTCACAATGGCAGAGAGACAAAAGCAACCCCAGCACCCATCAGCAAACAGAAGAACAAACAACACACAGTCCATCCACACAATGGGGCGATCCCCAGCCTTCACAGGTAAATTCTGGCACATGCGACAATATAGACAAAACTTAAGGATATTACGCTAAATGACTAAGCAGGCCACAAAACAACCAATACTGTATGAGGGCTCTTGGTTAGCAAGCAGGGTGTTTAATGGCAGGATGTACAAAGCATAAGCATACTTAAACATATAGTAACGCACATTAAGAATGGGTAAAAAGGTATATTTTACTATAAATTTTCAATATATAGTCATTAAGTTACTCGGGTACCAGGAGAAAACTGAGATCACTGTCTTCTAAGTTAAAACATTCACATTTTAAGTGAGAGAGTGGATGAATGATAAAAGCAAAGTATCACGTGCTTAAAGGTGTCAACGCAAAGCACTCTGCATTTGTTCACACATGCTGAGCACCTGCCCTGTCACTGAGCTGCACATCCACAACTCCACATCTTTTTAAAATTTTTATTTATTTAAGGTTTACTTATTTATTATGTATACAGTGTTCTGCCTATATGTATGCCTGCAATGCAGGCCAGAAGAGGGCACCAGAATGCATTATAGACGGTTGTGAGCCACCATATGGTTGCTGGAAATTGAACTCAGGACCTCTGGAAGAACAGCAGCCAGTGCTCTTAATCTCTGAGTCATCTCTCCAGCCCAGCTCCACATTTTTAAAAATATCATTTAAACATTCTATACTATAAAAGTATATGTAGATATCTGCAAAAAGCAAAATAAAATATCAAAACCACAAATCATAAAGATAATTTTAGCTACTTAATATGTGTAACACAATATTTAATGTGTAACATTTTACTAAAACTCACTTTAATGTGAAAAGGAGATTGGGATTTCTTTCAAGTAAACTTGGGTATAACTGTTGTGTTGTTTCAATGGCTTCTCCCATTCGTCCTGCTAACACCAACTTCTGAATTCCTATTCAGAAAAGAAAGCAAAATATTAACTCTTACAAAAGCAGAAAAATCCTTGTATCACTCCAGAAAAAAAGTAACAGTGAAAACCTCTAAAATAATTATTGTTAAACTCTCTTTTTAAACCTTTTAAGTTTAGATTAGGGAATCCAAGGAAAAATTTCAGTCATTAAAAATTAGAAAAACAAATATCTTCAGACACTACTTTAAATATCATGAATGGGGATGTAAGTATTATAGGAAAAATACCCATTGAGAAGTACTCTATTTTCTAACAGTAGAATTTAGAAGACTACTGGAACACCAAGACTTTGAAAAGATCAGAACTTTGCTATATTAGACACTGAGGACATGGAATACTCAAGTAAGTGACCTCCTCTGCAGGAGAGTGTACTGCGGCAGTGAGAAAAAGCAATATAACACGTACTACAGCATGCTCCAACTGTTACCGGTTTGCTCTGTTTCATCTTTCTACTCTTGCCTATCGGGTGAAACCTCCTCTGATGACTAACTTACATCTATTGTCAGCATGCTTTGTCCTGGTTAAAACAATACCAGCGCTGGCCAGCTCAAGGCCCTAAGCAATAAATACTTAAAACCAATACCACCTTAAATTTCAGAGAAAATTAGAAGATATTTAAATTTCTTTCAAAGAGAAACATTCTTTTATATATTGTCACCATCAAGACTGTCACCAAAGCAACAAAAGAAAACTTTCTTTATATCAAATGCTTCCTATTTTAAGAAGCTTAAAAGAGTTGTCCCACCCCACCCTCCACCTACCAGGTCTGACAGCAAACTCAGAGCACTGGGCTGTATTGACAACCTCAATCCCAACCACAGGAAAGCAATCATGAAAATATGATAAAGGCATTTCTTTCTAAAGTTCTACAAGATTATTTCTATATTTAAAACTCCAGTGTAAGTTTTTCTTTAAAAACTTCAAAACTGTCAATGAGCGTGACACAAGAATGAGGCTCAAGGTCACCCTGGTCTATATGAGACCCTGTCTCAAACAGAAGAACTCCTCATCCCCGGCACAAAACAAAAACATTCAAAAAGTAAATAAAAATAAATCCGAAGGCATCCACTTTAAAACAATATATTCATGAAATTTTTAATTAAAAAGAATAAAATTTCTACAAGGTAAAGCAACCAAACTTAAAATTTAAAAACAAGTATTTGCTGTGCACCATGATGTTCTTACTTTGTCTATTCTTAATGGAAGCTAATTCTTCTAGAACAGTCTGGTCTGTAGATCTGGCAAAGGCCTCTGCTGTGGCACAGTACCCATGGTGGACTAAATAAGATGAAACCATTCTTAAAAGGAAAAACAAAGAAAAAAAAACATATCTTTTAGTCGGGAGAATACATGTTTTAGACAACAAGCTTTGTTTAACTAAGTCTAATCTGGTATTACAAAGTTAATCTATTTCCTTAAAGCCAGGTTCTATGACTTTCAAATTTAATATAAGTTATAGATAGTCTAAAAGATAATTTAAAATAAGACCAAAGGCATTAACTCATCTTTTTTTTTTTTTATTCTTGGATTCTTCTTCTCCCCTGGCTCCTAATTCATTTTCCTGTTATCTAATCCTACTAATGGTAATTTCTACCTCACCTTAAATATAGATATCCCAATAATATATTAGTTAGGTGTAAAACACCCAATTTTGAGATAACTGATTAATTCCTGGTGTTCTGGAGGCCCAAATACTTTCTGTACTCATTAATCCAATAAGATGGGATCTCAAAGTTTGAAGAGAGACTGATGTTAGCCCAGAGAGAGAAATGTTCAGAATAAACCCACAAGGGGTCATTAAACAATAAGGAATCAATCTTGCAATCAACTTGATTTTGAACAGAAAATTAATTTGCAGTTTACAAACAATACATTTCTAAGACAACAATCCTATGTTTTAAAAAGCCACAAATAGTTAGCAAACTGGTAATACAACATTAATCAAAAATCTGTTGCCTCCAACCACTGTCTTTAAATAAAACCCCAAAAGATTTTCTTAGAATTGTAAACTGAAGAACCTTTAAAGCAATTAAAAATACACTTTTGCAACCATGTCACAATGATGCCATCTAAAGCTATTTTCTTGGCCTAGATTATACAATCACAATGATTTTAACCTAATGGTATTTAAGTTTTGTATGTGTACTATCTACTTCACGTTTTAACAACTGTCACTTACTCCTAATGATAACCAGACAGTGTCTCTGGACTTCTCGACAGATGTATAGTCTAAAAAAGCTGACCGACATAGAAATTCAGTTTCTTGCTGTTTCTTATGAAATTCTACAACATAAATCAAATATATAAAGCCACTGAAAAGCTCTTCCTAGTAACAGATTTAACACTTACTTTCTTCTCTGCTGCTGGCATCCTCCATTATTATTAATGAATTCAAAGTATTTATGCTGCACTTGGGCTAACTCCACAGTCAATTGTTCCTTGGTCTTCTTCCCTTTATCTTATCCTAAGTGTCTAATGGTAACTTATATAAAAAATAGCATTAAAAATAGTTACTAAAACTTTTTTTATTTTTAAAATTACATTTACTTTTTTAATTTATTTGGTGGCGTGTACACTCATAATGGCACGCATGTGGAGGTCAGAAGACAACTTGGAGGAGTGGGTCTCTCAGAGTATGTGGGTTGCAGTAATAGAACTCAGGTGGAAAGGCTCAGGAGCAAGGTAACTTTAGCCATCTTGGTGGAGCCATCTTTCTTACCCAAATTTTAAAGCCTTTCAGGTAGAGGTCTATAGTTAGATTCTTGAATAGGAACAATTATAGTCTTTCTGAATTTAAATGCTAAATAAAAAGAAAAGGAGCTCACTCCAATAATTAGAGGCCCCTGCTGACACTCTCACAGAGAGAGAACCCACACAATTCACCCTTGGAAACGGTGTATGCGCATTCTGACTATACTCCCATACCTCTCCACATTGAGAGTGAGCATCAAGCAGCCATTCTCTTTCCCCCACTGTACCTGAACTACTGCTAAGGAAGGTGCTCGAGGTCATGTTCCTAAATCACAGAACCCAAAACATAACATCTAGGTCACACCTTTAAAACCTATCTTTTTTGCCAACATTATTAGAAATTTGACGTATAATCTACAGAATTCGCTCAGTAATATTACTAAGGTTAACAAAGTAAATGAACAAGCATCACTATTTCCTCCATCCAATTAAGTCAAACAAATACAATTCTCTATGTGCCTTAAATCATTTTATTTCAACTGTCAAACTACTTTTTGAGAGATTAAAATACAATCAGTAGTACACACAAATGATTAGGATTTAACCTAGACTTCTAGATACATATCTTTAATTTAAAAAGGAATAATTTGCCTTATAAACACTCAGTGTTTACATTCTGTGCATTCAAATTTCCTTGCTCTTACTTTTGTATCATGGTCTGCCATTCTCCTTCTCGATCCCCAATAGGAAACCGGTCTATCTGGGCCTGTATTTTGGTTCTCCATTCTCGCATGTAGTCTTCTATATCAAATACAAAAGGATGTTGCCCAAAATTGGCATCAACCACTTCTCCTGGTGTCTGAAGCCCCACAGTAGGATACAAATTTGGCTGTAAGACAACATATTTCTTTAAATATCTATTGATTATACACTAAAGACTTCATTTTCTTTGCAATGCAAGAATAGAACCATAAATTTACTTCATGAATATTTTTAAATCTCAATCAAAGTATTAGTGGAAGACAACTAAAACAAGATATTATGTGTTGTACAAAAACTGCTATTTTCTAAACTCTAATCATTAAGAAAGTGTAAACAACTAAGATATTCACATGAATGATTATGAGACCCTGTTGCATAATCCATGTAGCACTATATGTCTAATATAAGAAAAATCTAACCCATGCTCTTAAAACATCATATAACAGTTACAAAGCTTTAGGATTAACACACAACTCAGGTTTATCCCAGCTTTTATATAAGCTACATGTCTACAAAATGTACATTACAGCTAGTTCAAAGAAAATACCATTTATAGTCTACTACAATCATCAACAGCACACTTGGAAGCCCGCCTTTATAAAGTCAGTGGTAAAACTTGCTTTAAGTAAGACATAGTGTCATCATGGGGATTTTCTTTCTTTTAAAAAAAAAAAATGCAACGTTTTGTGAATTTATGTGTCACCCTTGAACAGGGGCCAATCTAATCTTCTACTGTTCCAATTTAGAGGATTCTTAATGCAAAATAAAAGCTCAAATTACAATTTCAAAGGAAGAGACAAATATGAATATTCAAACTGAAATGTGTTCAAAAATACCCTAAGATTTTAATCTGAAAAAAAAAATAAAATCTAAAAAGTAGTAGCTTCAAATACACACATAAAAAAGTCAGGATTTTCTTCTTTTGCTGTGATTAGTCCACTGCTGCACCCAAAAAGAGATCACACACTGAGTGTTCATTAAATCTCAGGTCCACTCATTAAAATCGACTGTGAGGTACTTGTTGCCACTTCACAGATGTACAAGTTAAACAATTGCTCAGGGTTGCTCTACTATTAGCAAGCAAAGACAGAACAGAGGCAAACAATACAAGATCAAGCTCTATCTTTATTCTGAGACTCCAAACCTTCCCATGCCTTTAGTACTTGGATTTGTGCCTTGTTTCTTTATTATTTTCAACAGTAGTTATCACAAGCATTTTCACAACAAAACAAGGTAAATATTAAAGGGGAATAAAATGTGTGCAGAAAGAGATTTTATAGCAGACTAAATATTTAAAAATAACTGTTCAATAAGTAACACAAAACAGAAATAAAATAGTATGTCAAAATAAATAATGAAATCTTATTAGATTATTAAGATATCTAGTAAGACAAAGTATTGATTCTTTTGGTGGGAAGATATGGTTATGCATGTTATCAAAACAAGAGTCTCACACAACTCATGACACTTTTCCTGTCTCAGCCTTCAAAGTGCTAAGATTACAGGTGTGATCTATCATGCCTAGCTTTAACTTTTAATAATCAGCAGAATGAATTAAAAAATTAAAGCTAGAGCAGGCCGGTCACACAATACAATCTTCTCTTTTCACCAGTCAGAAAGCCTGAGACCAATAGCACAGCTTGTTAATAACACCACGTAAAAGGAAAAAAAAATCTTGTCTCTTTACTTCTTACATGGTAAACTTTTCATTAAAACCATCACAGAATTACTAGATATTTTTCAAACAAAAATATGTAAGGGATCAGAGACAATAAAGACATCAATGGAGGGCAAGATAGTTCTGTAATTTCAGTACAAAAACTACAAGCTTAAATAGTTTTGTGGTTTACATGCAGTCACATGTATTTAGAATACACATGGCAGGAAACTCCTTCAAAAACTATCATCCTTGACTATTCAGACACAACAATTTTATGTCTTGTTCAGAATAGAAAAAACTATTTCTACTAATGTACATGTTCAAATTCATACTTAACAACTGAAGTTTTGTTATATTTTAAATATTTCTTCAAAAAAAAAAGCAAATAATGTATCTGTGCTACCAGCTTGTAGACTTGGAAAGCATCATTGTTCTAAATACAAACGGGACTAGAGGATGGCTCAGTTAACAGCACTTGTTGACCTTGCAGATGACCCACATTCAGGCTCCAGAAGCAACGCGCAGTCCACAGCTGCCTGTAACTCCAGATCCTGGGGTTCATATATGAGTTACATATATGGGCACTAAGCATGCATGTGGTGTGGAGAGAGATGCAGGTAAAACATGAGTACATATAAAACTAAAAATAAACCTTAAATGAGAACAGCTAATGACACCAGGAGTATGTACCCGATTTCAAACTGAATTATTTGTTTAAAGTTTAAAATATTTCTCAAACAGAAGTGAATTGAGGAAGAAAAAGTATTTTTATTAAAAAGTTTAAGGTTTAGGCGTAACACTCGGGAGGCTGGGAAAGGATCACAGTAGGTACCAGCCCAACTGGGGCTCCAGAGTGAAACACTATCTCAAACAACAACTAAAGATGTGATGCTGTCAGAGCTGTATGAGCACATATGACCAATGAATGGCACAAGGCAGTCAAGGAGAATTAAGGCTTTTTGCAAATACATGGCCTCGGGATTCAATGCTCCAACTAACTCAGAAGAAACTATAGGTAAGGAAAATAAGTATTTTCTGCAACCCCTTTTAAGGGAAAGACTAGCTTTTCTTTTATCTTGCAGTTGAAAAGTGAAGTGCAACATGCAGAAGACCCCTAGAGATGCTATAAAGGAAACTGGTACGAATTACCACCATAACTACCTTGCTCAGTAACAATAAAGTGGCCACTGATTCCCTATAAATGTGTGTGGGAAGGTGGGGGGGGGGGGGGAGATCCATACAACAAAGTGGGAAAGAAAACCACTAGACGGGCAGACACACACACACACGCCTAAAACCAGGTATGCCTTGTTAAATTATCACTACTGAACTGCCCGACAAAGAGCTGAGGAGAACCATTACAGCACAGTCCACCTGAGGACAGGGTATAACATGCTTAGAGCCTAACAAGCAAAATTCCCTGTAACAAAACCCTGTAACTAATTCCAAGTGAAGCTTGGGAGGTTTTTTGTTTTGTTTTGAGACAGAATTTCTATGTAGCTTTGGAATCTGTCCAAGAACTCGCTCTGTAAACCAGGCTGTCCTCGAAATCACAGAGATCCGCCTACCACTATCTCCCTAGGGCTGGATTTAAAGGTGTGTGTCACCACCGCCAGGCAAAGGAGTCTCTTGATGACAGACCCCGCAATAGTTAAGGATGCCATCATCTTACCTTCTAGAATTTACCTGCAGGGTCTGGGACATAGCTCAGTGGGTAAGTGAACTTGCTGTGAAATCAAGAGTAACTGAGTTCAAGTCCCCAGCACCCATGTAAAAGTCGGACACGGTTGTGTGTGCCTGTGATGTCAGTGCTGGGGTGTTGCTGCATCCTAACAGCTCCCTTGTGGGAAGGGGTGAGAACAATAGAGGACTCCTGATCTTCTCCTTTGGTGTGTGCCACCCTCACCACGTATGTATACGCTCCCACACAAAATAATTTGCACCTGTATACTTTGCTTGTCACTCCCATAAATGCTCTATTTAAAAGCAAATCCCCTCCACTTACACACTTGCTTTTGAAGAATATGGCCATTATATTAGTTTTCCTCTCTGTATTATATCAACTTTTTGTTTTCTAGTGAATCACTTAACAATATTCGGCTAAATCTAACTCAATGTTTTTTTTTTCTTCCTACTCATCTGCTTTCCACCACCAGATACTGCCCTAAATCTCTACTTTCCCCATCACCAAAGTCATCCACAATTTTTTATTTACTCTGGGTTCTCACAGACAGGAGACATCACAGCACTGATATAGTTGATGACTCTCATGGGCTTGGCGTTTCAACACTTGGTCCCCAGCTCGTGATATTATTTTGAGAAGTTTAGGAGGAAACATGTCACTGGAGGACAAGCTCTGAGAATTAATAATCTCTCTCTCTACCTCCAAGTTCTCTCCACTTCGGGTTTGTGGTTGAGAATGTGATCACTCACTCCATCTCCTGCTCCTGTCATAATGCCTGCTGCCAGGCTTCCCTGCCATGATAAGACTCTTACCCTCTGGGACTTAAGTCAAAACAAATTCTTCCACGAGTCACCTGTGATGGTGATGTTTTACCATCTACCAACAAGAAAATAGTAGTACAACTCCTCCTTAATTTGTATCTTCATCAGGCTTTCAGTATTAATTCATCACTGACGACTACTCAATTTCTCTTTGATAGTTCCTTATTTTCCCCTAAACTTACCATGTCCTAGAAATCCGCCCACTTCTCTTCTGTGTCAACACATAGTTGCACGTTGTTCACAGCCAGCTTTAAGACTTTGACACCTAAATGCCAAATGGCCCCCAAGTTTACAGCAGACAATTTTCTTAATTCCAGCTTGCAATCCCAACTGTATACTTGACCTTGACTCTTACATCAAACTAAATTACTCACTCTGCCCCCAAAATGTTCCAACAAACCCAGGTGTGGAGTCTTCTAGGAGGGCTATGGCAGAAGGGCTGCTTGAGCGATTGCTCAGTTTAGGGGCAGATGGAACAACATAGAGAGTGCCTGTCCTAAAAATAAAACACAAGTGCTGGGTATAGCTCAGTGCTAAAGCTTTTCCCTACCAAGCACAAGAACCTACAGTTTGATCCTCTGATACAAACAAAGAAAACTTTTCTGCTTTAGATAGGACTAAAAGCAGGCCTATCGCCACCATCCATTCCCTCAGTTCCTCAGCCCTACAATCTTAAAATCAAGTTCTTTCCTTTTCTTTAAAAGATTATTTATTTGTGTGTATGTAGAGGAATACGATATTACAGAGGCCAGAAGAGTGTGTCAGATGCCCTGCAGCTAGAAGTACAGGTAGTTATCAGCTGCCTGGCATGGGTGCTAGGAGCTGAATTCTAATTCTCTGGAAGAACAGCATGTATTTTTGATTGGAGAGCCATCTCGTTAGCTCCTAAATCCTGTCTTGGACTCTGCCTGACCACTTTCCTCCTTGCTGTCTGAAATCCTCTTGCCCTACACACCCACTGACTTACTCTGTGAAAAGTCTCTGCTCAAGCCCCACTCGGAGAAAAGTGGGCAGTTTCTATGACTCTGTCTGGCCTTTAGCATGTCCTATGTCTCTCCAAAGTACATAAATTCCTTTAAAATGTCACAATTCACTATTTTGCATGTGCTTACTTTCTAATTTGGCTGTCATAAGACACCAAACGCACAGCAGGTTTCCAATATTCCTAGATGAATGAACAGTTACAATTGTATGATGTGGGAGTGTCATATATCAATCTGTTGATTTCATTGGTTAAGTTATAATAAACCAACTGCTTGGCCTCAGCTTGGAACATAGATGGGAGGAGTAAACAGAATAGAATTCTGGGCGGAAGAGGAAGTGAGGTCAGACTCTGCTCTGCTCCCAGAGAGACCCGACAGCTCTGCTGGAGCAGAGACGCCATGCTCAGCTCTCCTGGGTAGACGCGATAGCTCTGCTCTCTGAGGCACACGCGATGAAGATGGATGTAGGCTAGAATCTTCCCGGTAAGCGCACCTTGGGGTGCTTACAAACATCATTAGAAATGGGCTAGTCCAGGTGCGAGAATTAGCCTGTAAGGGTTAGAGTTCATGGGCCAAGCAGTTCTTTAAATGAATACAGTTTGTGTGTTGTTATTTCGGGCGTGAGCTAGCCAAGCGGCTGGGGTGTTGGGGACGCAGCCCCGCCGCTTCCTATTTCAACAATTGTACAACCCTCCGCTGACATCTTCAAACATAACATTTTAAATGAATGCACAGTAACAAGAGTGTTTTAGGGCTAGGGGTATACCCCAGTGTAAACGAGTGCTTCTTACAAAGAAGGCCACAGGCCTAATCCACAAACAATCAGAAGAATATTTTGGATAATTTTATGTCATACAACAGGATGCCATGCAATTTAGAGCTTAACTTCTTTCTGATGCTCCAGGGTGAGCAGAGAAGGACCCTCTATTTGATGCATAACACATATACTTATAAGCGAGACTGCTCTACATGTCTACTTCTAGTTTCTTGTATTTCTTTTAAATAAAATAAAAAACATCTTTCAAGAAATTATGTCTTACCGGTAAGTCGGTGAAAGCAATACCTATAAAGAAAAAAGAAAGGTATTAGTGGCTTTTTTTCAAAGGCAAGTAATATCAAAAAGCTAAGTATCTAACTAAAACAAAGACAGAGAATAGCAAAGGAAGAAAAGATGAAAGAAAAGCCTAATTTTTCTCACTAACACTAATGTCTATCTGAGTGAATGCTATTCTATTATGGATCATCAGTCTTATTGAGCACATGCGCGCGTGCGCGCGCACGCGCGCGCACACACACACACACACACACAATTTTGGGGATATTGGCATTAACCCCAGAGCTTTAGAATGATCTTAGACAGACAAACCTTCAGAGTTACAAGAGTAAGAACACTGGTTGCAACAGTGTCAGATTTGATTGTTTGGCCTGCAAGCTGTATTATCTACCTCAACACTTAATTCTTGTCTAGATTTAGCTTTTACAAAATTTTAGGTTGGAGCTCAGCATTATAGTACATGTCTGTAATTCCAGCACTCAGGAGGCAGAGGCAGGCGGATCTCTGGTCTACAGAGCTAGTTCCAGGACAGGCTCCAAAACCGCAGAGCGAGAGAGCGAGAGAGCGAGAGAGCGAGAGCGAGAGAGAGAGCGAGAGAGAGAGCGCGAGAGAGAGCGCGCGCGCGCGCGCGCGCGAGAGAGAGAGAGAGAGAGAGAGAGAGAGAGAGAGAGAGAGAGAGAGAGAGAGAGACTCTGTCTCCAAAAACCAAATAAATAAAAAGCACTTTAGGCAAAAGGAGCAGACATTTTCTCTGTTTTTTTTTTTTGTAAAGGTAAACAAAAGCAAGTATAATACTCATGTTTAAAACAAAACACGGTTTCTTGCCAGAACATAATAGTAATGGATGCCTGTTATCCCAGCATTCAGGAAACTGAAGTACAAGGACCTTTAATGAGGCCAGTTTGGGCTACATGCTGAGACCGTATCTCAAAAACAGAACAAAAGAACCATTTCTTCTTGAAGGATGAAGAGTGCTCCTGGATGTATCAACAGAAATTTCAACACAGCCATGTACCAAATACAGCTGAAATACTGGTAATGGCATAAGTCTACCAGCATTCTTAACTACAAAGAACACAACAGAGGAGACGAGGCTTTCTGCAGTACCTCACTGGCCTCAAGGGTCACAGCAATGTCTACTCACGCACTGGAAGCACAACCTCCCCCCAGCACCAGCATCTCTCCTGCTGTGAAAAGTATCTAAAGCGTAAGAGTATCTAGTGCTGTGCTGTATCAACAGCAAATCACCCAACCATAAACTGATTCTACTTATTAAAATAATAAAATTAAAAGACAGTGAATATAGATATCACAGTCTGAACAACTCTAAACTGAAACTAATGAAACCATTAGTGACAAATTCTACCTCAACACACGTGACAGGTCATATTCAAAATGTAGGCATACTAAAAGTAGGTCATAAAATTACTTTCGGGGTGTACGTGTAAGGCATATACGAAACCTGAATGAATTTCCTGTTTACACTTGAGTTCCATCTCAAAGATATCTCATTTTATATATGTATATATTACACAAACACATACAAATATCCTACAATCCAAAATCTGAAATGTTTCTGGCCCTAAGCATTTCAGATAAAAGATATCTAGCATCTATTTAACAATATATTAATTATATACTTTAATGTAAAAATAATGCTTTGTGGTCAATAAATCTCTGCTTCTGTAACTTTTACCAATAAGTAAACGGTGTTCATCTGTCAAAAAGAAAGCAAAGCTGGGAGGTATTTTGTTTTTGTAATTCTATACAAAATATTTTGACTATATTTAGGTTAATTTATAGTGGTTAGGAGCTAAATATAAAAATTTATGGGCTGGAGAGATGGCTCAGCGGTTAAGAGCATTGCCTGCTCTTCCAAAGGTCTTGAGTTCAATCCCCAGCAACCACATGGTGGCTCACAACCATATGAAATGAGATCTGATACCCTCTTCTGGCCTACAGGCACACAGACAGAATATTATATACATAATAAATAAATAAATAAATAAATAAATAAATAAATAAATATTTTTTTAATTTATACCAAAATTATCAAAAAATTAAACAATACGAAAAAAGAAAACATTTTAGCAAAACATGACTATCTCATTTTTAATATTTTTATAATATAGCCTAATTATTTTTCTCAAAGATGTGTATTTATAATAAATCTGTCCAAATTTACATTTTTTACCAAAAAATCTTGTCAATAATTGCTAAAGTTTTTGTTTCTTATCAGGAATGCTAATAAAAAATACAAATTAGTTCCAGATTCAAGTTCAGACATTTGCCAAGTAAGCATCCACAGCATGTGTGGTTCAGACCACAAAAAGGTGCCTATAAAGAAGCTGGTACAACTATTTAAACTTTATTTTTCACTTTCCTGACTTGTCAAGAAGCTTTCTGAAGTGTTATCTTCAGCTAACAAATGATGCTTGATAAGAAAATACATTAAATTTTTTCAAGTTAGTTAAGTTCTATATTTAAACGTCTCTTATTTTTCAAAATAAAAAGTTCTCCATTTCTCTTTGTATAATACATTTTGAAAACTAATCCACTAGCTTTACTGTAGAAGTCCCCTCTGCAGATGCCCTTGGTAAGATTCGGGGTCAGGAGCTGAGAAGTATTTGATCTTCTAGACTCTAGTCCAGACCAAAATCACGAGGCCCTTTCCTGAGAGCGGTCAACTAGTTAGTAAATGCTTTCTGCTTTTCACCACTCTCCAACTCTGCTACTACAGCCATGGGGAACATGTAAATGAACAGGTGGAGCTGTGTTCAAGAGCAGCTTTGGCTGTCAATTCTAGAGAGGTTCTATTCACAGGAATAACTTGTTTACCAGTGTCACCTCTGCAGCCCTGGCACCCCAGCCAAACAGAGGTGTTCAGCAACTATAACTTTTCAGATATCATTTCAGTTTTCCCTGAAGAACTTACTGTGGTTCTAAACACTGATGTGTTATGGGTAATGGTTTTTTATGAGCTAGAAATGTTCAGCAAGTTGCCTGAGGTCACACAGCAAAGAAGCCAAGAGTCAAAAACAGTAGAGACTGACTGAAAGGACCTGATTAACCATTATTACACTACCTATATGCTCAAAATTTATTAGATTTATGCACACCATCAAACATTTCAAATTTACAGAAAATTAGACTGTAATTCCATCATTAGGTACCCTTTTCTTAAGCATCTTACCTTTTAAAATGGCTTTCTTATTCAATGAAAAGGTTTGATTTAAATGTTTGTGAAAATCTAATAGGAAAAAAAAATCACATCACCTGTGATCTTCCCATCTCCCAAAATAAAATTTCTTCTCTGAAAAGTTTAAAAAATTAGTGTTAAAAAGGCTAATTGTGGTTTTCTAAAAATGTCTTGTTTTGCATTTTTGAGTTGTCAAATCTAAAAGCAGACTTCCCTTAAGTTTAAGATCTTAAACAGTTTAAGCAGTAAGAACAAGACTAATATTATCATATAATCTGCATGGGGTCATTAACATGATACATGGATGAGAATATAAGACTTTTTTTGATAGACCTGTAACAACTTTTAAGTCATATTTAAAAAAAAAAAAAAAAAAGAGGCGCTTCAGAATTTAAAAAAAAATTTCTAAGTGAAAATCTGAGGCTGGAGAGAAATGCAAAGCCTTTGCCCATGGGTTGTGCTGGGGAACTACAGAAAACTGCTGCAGTACAAACTGAGGTTCAGAATTCTCTTCTATGTAATAGAACACAAATGTCTGTCATTTAAGAAATTCCATTATAGATAAGACGGCGCCTTTCAAACTTTCAAACTACTATCCACAAGTAAAGCTATTTATGCCCTCTAAGGTTATTTAGTTTTTGCTTCTCTTCACTTGAGCCCATTAGAAATAATTTGCTATGAGCATATTAAATTTTCCAATGGTAAAAATGTAAGGTTTTAAAAGTGTTAGTCTTACTAGCTTTCCTATTTCTTGCAATTTAAACAGAAATGAAGGCTAGAGAGATGGCTCAGCAGTTAAGAACTCTTCCTGCTTTTCCAGAAGATCCAAGTTCGGATCCCAGCACCCACACTGGGCAGCTCAACACCACTAGTCCCTCTAGCTTCAGGAGATCCCATACCTTCATCCGGCCTCCTCCAGCACCCACACATACATGGCATCCATTCACACAAACATGTCCATGTGCACCCATAAATAAAATAAAAATACATTTTTAAAGGAAAAAAACTAATAACTACACACAATGCTAATGAGCATACCTAATTCAGCTAAAGTCTTTAATTTCCTATTATCTTGCAATGTTCCTTTGTTCCATTAACACACTTTAGCCCGTGTCTTTTGTTTCTGTTATATATTTAGTTGTCCTGTGCCACAAACTCAGACACCATCCTTCAGCAGTCACCATTAGCATATCTATCTAATTTAACTATGTTCATTCTGATCTTTTGCTAGAAATACTGAGTTGTTTGCCCACATTATTCTTAGAACTGATATTATTGTACTAGAGAATTGGATAACCAGTAAAGAATTTTTTCAAACCAAAGTTGGAATCTCTGTAACTAGAATCAATGGCTCAACACTAAGCAGCACTTCTATTGTTACGTCTGTACATAAGATAAGTTGTTAGCATTCACAGGATATGAATTTTTATCACTTCCTTAATATCCATATAAACAGAATAAAAAGGCATCTGTTCATCAAACAGAACCACATAATAAATATAACCATCAAGCACTAGTAAAATAATCACAATATTTGGTCATTTTGCATGCAATACAACATCTCAGTACCTAAACTATGTCCATTCTTCGTGTAAAAGCAGGTATTGTTGATAAGATTAACACAACAGCCAATGACATCACCAGTTGTAAAAGTTGGTCCATACGGTTGTCCAGTTCCAGAAGAACAAAACGAATGTCCATCATCCCCATGGTAACCATATGAATGTTTATCCCAACCTAGAGAGACAGGTTCAGTATATTTACAATGAACAACAAAGTTCCTCAGCTGTCATTTATTCACTAATGTTTTAAGATTGTGCCAGAATAGCACAACACATAATATAAACCTCCAAATGTACACCTACATTCTCAAGAACTATGTTATAAAGAGATTTCAGCATTAAAATGTTGTCTAAAGCATTAAGGAAAATAAACTCACCACCCAGAACACTAAAAAGAAGTACTGAAGAGAAAGGATTCCTACCAGGAACATGAACATAAACACAGCAGTCACAGTGGGAGCATTTATTCCATCAATTACTTCTTTAGCTAATATAGCAAAGGAATTTTGCTCTAATATAAATAACACACATAAACTTTAATGTAAAATAGATTATTAATTCTTTAAAAAAATTTATTGATTGATTATGTATACAATATTCTGTCTGTGTGTATGCCTGCAGGTCAGAAGAGGGCACCAGACCTCATTATAGATGGTTGTGACCCACCATGTGGTTGCCAGGAATTGAACTCAGGACCTTTAGAAGAGAAGGCAATGTTCTTAACCACTGAGCCATCTGTCCAGCCCTAGATTATAATTTTCATTTACCACAAATTTCTCAAGGCTGTGATCCATATGTAAAAGTCATGTAATCTTTGATCTCTTTACACACATTCTTACAATTAAGACCCTCTTAACTTTTAGCAGAAACACACAGGGAAAGCACATCAAGTTACATAAGAATATAATTAGATGGCAGCAGTACTAGCTTGATATGTTCGTGTCTCAGTGTAGTTCCTGTAGTTTTGTATAGGTCAGTTTGTATTTTACATTAAAAAATTTCCTCTACTGACTTTTTTTTTATTTATTATTTATACAGTTAGCCAGAGACCTCATTACAGATGGTTGTGGGCCACCATGTGGTTGCTGGGAATTGAACTCAAGACCTTTGGAAGAGCAGGCAATGCTCTTAACCGCTGAGCCATTTCTCCAGCCCTACTACTGACTTTTAACATCAGGAGACAGAATCAGTTCCTTCTGTCTGCACACTCCTGAACTCACTTCTGTCATTTATCTATACTCTTACAAGGTCACACAACGCACCTTAAAGATTAAAGGTCAGGATGTGACTGGTGACAACAGAACCAGTCAAATTAAAATGTTTCAAGTGGTTGATACAAGTATATAAAGTTAAAAAGGACAAAACAATAACAGAAAAACAAAGCATAGATATTATGCTATGTATGTTCTACAAAAGAACATGAAACTTAAATACATTTAAACTCCACTCAACTTCCACTTAGAATTCATAAGTGATTAATTTAAAAAGAAAAACCTCAGTATCGTTTAAAAATTTTAACCAGAAATGTCAGTCCTAAGGCTCTAACAATACTGTAATTCACTTGCAAGTGTACCTGGTAGTCTATTCATGTTCACACCTTGAGCAGAAAGACCAATTCCCATGTAGCTGTTGGAGAGCAAAGGAAAGGCAGGTTATTACAGTCGGATATACACAAATCACTAAACACTCTAAAACATAGTCAGAACCAAGCCCAAACTGAAGCTCCTAAGTAAGGTAGTCACGGAAATGTTATTACAGTGTATTCCATAGCAATAAAGAGCACTATTAACCAGCAAAAAAAACCTAGATCCCCAGCAAACTACAGTAATCACTCATAAGCACATTAAAAATATTAGTAAGGGATTAAAGGCGCACTCGGGAGGCAGAGGCAGGCGGATCTCTGGGAGTTCTGGTCTACAAGAACTAGTTCCGGGACAGGCACCAAAGCTACAGAGAAACCCTGTCTATATATATATATATATATGTAAGGGCTGGAGAGATGGCTCAGTAGGTGAGATGACACCCAGAGCCAAGCCTGATAACCTGAGTTCAGACTTCAGGATCCAGAGATTGCCTTTCAGAAGTTGTCCTCTGACGTCCATATACACAAAGTGCCAATACTACATTCTAAGTGCCAATAAGAAGAAATCTGAGAGATCAAATAACTTCATAATATACCTTAGGGCTTTGGAAAAACAAGAACAAGAAAAACCTACCATCAGTAAGTGGAAAGAAATAAGATCAGAGCCGAAATTGATGAATTAGGAATTAATGATAATACACATCACTAATGCCAAGTTACTTCTTTGAAAAGATTAAGATTTGTTAACCCTTGGCCAAGCTAACCAAAAGAAAAAAAGGCTCAGTTTTAAAAATGAGAAATGAAAGGAAGCCTTTACAACATATTCCGATGTAATTCAAAAGGTAACAATGACAAACCTTTTAAAAATATTATGCAGTCTACTAAATTGGAAAATCTAAAAGAAAATGAATAATTTCTTCTAAACAGGTATGACCTACCAAAATAAAACCAAAAGATGAATATTTCAAACAGATTTATAAGAAGTAGTGAGATAGAAACAGCAATTAAAAAAACAAAACAAACAAACAAAAATCCGTTAGTGAGATGTCTCACCAGGTAAAGGTGCTGGGACCCCCATAAAGGAACAAAAAGCTAACCTCCCATAAACTATTCTGACCATCACACACCACCATTATAAATAAACATAACAATTGCTTAGCTTTAAAAAAAAAGTTAACTAATCAAAGTCTAAATTCAAAGAGATTGACAGATGAATTCTACAGAAACTTCAAAAACAAATGTTTCCCAAACTCTTACATAAAATAAGGACAGAACAGTATCAACTTATTATCAGCCAGTATAAATTCTGACAGCAGTAACAGATAAAGACATTAAAAAACAAAACTATAGGCCAATGTAGTGATATTTCATTTGTAGTTTAATAAATAAAACTTGCCGGAAGTTCAGAGTGAAACAGCCACACTGATCATCCTTACAAACCAGGCAGTGGTGACACACACCTTTAATCCCAGTAGTCACATTAGTTTGCCAGAGAAACGGGCAGTAGTGGTGCACACCTTTAATCCCAGCCCTAGAGAAAAATATAAAATGGGAGGAGACAGCTCTGACACACAGTCTCATTCTGAGATTCTTGGAGGCTGGATAGCCATTTCAGATTGAGGTAGAGGTAAGAGCCAGTAGCTGGCTGTTTTGCTTTCCCGACCTTTTCTGTCTGGAGACGCCAATTTCTGTCTCTGGGTTTTTATTAATCGTGCTACAGGCCAATCTCTCTGATAGACATACGTGGTGGTTTGAAGAATGACCCCAATAGGCTCATATACTTGAATGCTTAAGTCACCAAGGAGTGAAACTCTTTCAAAGGATTAGAAGGATTCGGAAGTAAGGCCTTGTTGGCAGAAGTTTGTCACTGGGGTGATGGAGGAAGGTCATTGGTTAAATAAACTGCCTTGGCCCTGATAGGTAAGAACATAGGTAGGTGGAGTAAACAGAACAAAATGCTGGGAGGCAGAAGAAGTGAGGTCAGAATCATGCAGTTCCTCTCAGAGCCAGACATGATGGAGCAAGCCACCAGGTCAGACATGCTGAATCTTTCCCGGTAAGACCGGTGTTATGTAGATAATTAGAAATGGGTTAGGCAAAATATGAGAATTAGCCCGTAAGAGGCTAGAGCTAGTAGGCCAAGCAATGTTTAAAATTAAACAGTGTCCGTGTAATTATTTCAGGGCATAAGCCACCAGGCGGCCGGGGTGCTGGGGACAAAGCCCCGCCGCTCATATTACAACACTGGGGGTGGGTTTTGAGATTTCAAAAGTCTATGCCAGGTCCAGTCTACTCTGCTGACCTGCCTGCGGATCAGGATGTAAAACTCTTAGCTACTTCTCCAGCACCACATGTGCAACCATACTCCTTGCCATGATGATAACGGACCAACTTATGAAACTAAGCAAAGGCTTTCTAAAGGGTTGCCTTCGTCTTGGCGTCTTCACAGTAACAGAACAGTAACTAATAAACAAAGATACAAAAATAAGGGGGGTGGAGGAAGAAGAGGGGAAGGAAAGGGGGAAAAAACCACTCAGGAAAATATTTACAAACTGAATTTGAGAAAACATCAAGGAGATTATCATGATCAAGTTGGCTTAATTCCAGAGACACAGGGATGGCTAGTTATAATAAACATTACAAATTATATAAATGGACAAGGACAGAAATCCACATGATCATCCCAAAAAAGGGAGAAAAGGCTTCTGAAGGTACTGTTTCATGATAAAAGTCTTGAAGAAACTCAGAGTATAAAGAATTTAACACAACACAGTAAATACTATATATAATAAACCTATAGACAACATTATACTAAATGGTGTAAAAGACTCAAAAAGCATTTCCACTAAAACCAAGAGTAAGACAAAGCTATCTTCTCCTCAACTCACTCTTATTCAATATGGTACTGGAAGTCTTAGCAAGAGAGTAAGACAAAAATTAAACATAATGGACACAAATAGGGAAGAAGTCAATCTATCTTTACTTGCAAAGTATAATTTATATATGAATATGAAAGAAAGACCCCAAAGACTCCACCAGAAGACTTAGAACTGATAAGCTCTGAAAAGTGGCAAGATACAAAATTAACATACAAAACCAAGTAGCCTTCCTATATTAAGAAAGCTATCAGGGAAATAATCCTATTCATAGCCAAGGTGAATATATACACACATACATATATACCTTGAAAAAAAAATAAAAACAACTAACCAATGATGGGGGATGCCGCTCTGTATGCTGTGAATATGTTTTATTACCACGGGTTAATAAGGAAGCTGCTTTGACCTTTGACAGGACAGAATATGGCTAGGCAGGAAATACAAAGAAAAATACAGGGAAAAAGAAGGCAGTGTTTGGGAGACAAGAGCAGTTGCCAAAGAAGCAAGATGTGAGGTAATACGAGGTCACGTGGTGATATACAGATTATTAGAAATGGGTTAATTTATATGTAAAGCTAGTTAGTAAGAAGCCTAAGCCATCAGCCAAACAGTTTGTAATTAATATCAGCCTCAGAGTGGTTATTGGGGGAACTGGCAGGTGAGAGAGAAACCTCCAGTTACAAACCAAAGTAAAGTGTTCTACATTAGTTTCATTTATGCATTTATTTTTATGTATCTTTGTGTGTGTAGGTAGAGGTTAAAAGACAACATGTAGGAGTTAGTTCTCTCCTTCTGCCATGTGGATCTTTGGTCATGAACTCAGGTATTCAGAATTGTCAGCAAGCAACCCAGGAAACTTTAAAACATTCAACACTGGGGGACTGGAGAGATGATGGCTCAGTAGTTAAGAGCACTGACTGTTCTTCCAGATGTCCTGATTTCAATTCCCAGCGACCACGTGGTGGCTCAAACCATCTGTAATGAGATCTGATGCCCTCTTCTGGCCTGTAGGTATACATGTAGACAGAACATTGTATACATAATAAATAAAATCTTTTAAAGAACAAAAACTATTTAAAACTGAAGACAGGAGAAGACAGAATGACCTTCCATACTCATGGATTGAAATAATTCTGTAAAATGACTCTCCTAACTAAAAGTAACCTAGAGATTCAATGTAAACTCCATCAAAATTCCAATGCCACTCTTCATAAAAACTGAAACATCCATCTTAAATGTGAAATTTAAAAGAATTTCACACAGGGGCTGGAGATGGCTAACCAGTTAAGAGTATGGCAGCTCACAACTGTCTTTAACTCCAGTTCTAGGGGACCTATACCCTCTTTTGGCCTCCATGGGCACCAGAAAAGCATGCGGTGCAGGCAAAATGCTGACAAAACATTAAAAAAAAAATCTCACTCAGCATGATGCTTATTTTCAACTTGACTGGATCCTAACTGTGGATGCAATTTCACCAGCCACCTCAAACTCCTACTGCCATGGCTTCACTAGGCAAGGGCTATAACCCTCAATTGTGAACCAAAACAAATTATCCCTTCCTTAAGTTGCTTTTGCCAGGTATTTTGTCCTAGCAAAGTGTAAGGTAATTAAGACAGACCTTCAAAACAATCCTGAGCAAAAATAATGTTGGATCACTATACATAATTTGAAGTTGCATTACAGAGCCTTAGTAAGGCAAGGGGATGGCACTAACCAAACAACAACACATCGACCAATGCAATAGATGGGAGATCCGGATACAATTCATGGAGCTACAGCCACCGGTTTTTGTTTTTTTGTCTTTTTACAAAGATGCCAAAAAAATACCCAAGGCAAAAAAGACAGCCTCTTTAACAAATAGCATTTAGTAAAATTGAATGTCTACATGAAGAGTGAAACTAAATATTTGTTCTCACGACATACAAAATTCAACCTCAACTATATCAAATATATAAAACGTTATATATTATAACGTAAGACTTGAAACTCTGAACTGCTTGAGGAGAAAGTAAATAAAACATTTCAAGATACTGGCTTAGGCAAGGCCTTGCTCCAGACACTCAGGAACTAATACCAGCAAAGACAAATGGAACCTTTAGAAAATTAAAAAAAAAAAAAAAAAGTTTCCATACAGCAAAGAAAACAGTTAATCAAGCAATCTACATAATGAATCACTGCCAGCTATAATCCAACAGATTATTAACTGGAATTATATAAAGACTAAAACACAATAACACAAGCAACCAATCAAAACTGTGCTATATAACTGAACACAGTTCTCAAAAGAAATACAAAAGGCCAATAAAAACAAAGTGTTCAAAATTCTTAACCATGAGGAAAATGCAAATCAAAAGTACTCTTCAGAGTCTATGGTTACTGAAGGCAAAGGATGGTGTCCATCCTCTCTATTTTTCAAGACAGGGTCTCTCACAGAACTTAGAGTAGGCCATTTTACTAGACAGAGAGGCTGGATAGTGAAACCCCCAGGATCCGCCTTTACTAAAACCCTACCACAGGGGTGACAGACAAAAGCCACCAGGGATCTCAATGCAGGCCTTCAAGTTTGTAGATATGAACTTTCCCCACTGAGCTACCTCAGTCTGGGAAATATTTTCTTCAGTGATACAGCATGCTAACTGCTATGCTGATAACTGATAATAGGAGTGAGCAATATCACATTAATCTCTGGGCAGGAGGTCCTGGGCTAAGTCAATTCTAGATGACTCTAGGCTTTATCAAGCTGATAATAAAGACTTTCTAGGACAATACACAATTTTCAAAATCTTATAAACACCAACAGAAGCTGGGAAGGTTTAAAACAGAAATAAATATAATATACCTGTAAGTGCAAAAACTAAAAAACAGTAAACTGAATCCAACTGTCAAATGTCTATGTTGACTATAATTGTATCAAGATTTTAAATGTCATTTGATAACGTTCAGTCATCATTCCTCACAAAACATTCAGTAAAGTAATAAAAGGAAATTAGTTAATATAGTATTCTTTTTCCCCCAACTCCAATATAACCCCCACACAAAACAATAACTGTGAACAACAGCGAAGCCATTGTCCACTACAAACAAGAACAAGGAGCTGCTTGTGTTAAACATTGTTTTGGAGATCCTATAAAACTTAATATAAAACAAAAAATAACCAGTAAAATATTAAAAAGTAATGTATCCATTTGTAACTGGTAAATTATATACATATAGAACCATAGAAACTATTCAAAGCATTTAAAATTAGCTAGGTAGTTTTGAAGGATAACTGGATATTAAGGAAACCAATTGTAATTGACTTCCAGCAATAGCCAGCTGAGAACAGGAACGGTGTATTAGTCATAAAAACTACACAATATTAATAAAAGTTTTACGGCAATGCTCAAAAACAATGTTGCAAATCTCTAGGCATATGTATCTAAATAACTTGACAACAAATGTTTTTCTAAAATAGCGTTTCTCGGCCTTCCTAGTGCTGTGACCCTTTAATATAATTCATGTTGTAGTGACCTCCAACAATAAAATTATTTCTGTTGCTACTTCATAAAGTGTAATTTTGCTACTATTAGGATTCATAACATAAATACCTGTGTTTTCTGCTGGTTTTAGATGATCCCTGTCAAAGTTTCGCATACAAACAGTACATTTCAAGGCACATTCCAATCCAATTCTTAATCCAGAAGAAAATGATTTTCAAGTTTACATATACAAATACAGAATTCCAAGAAAAGACAAAGCTTAGGTAAATAGCGGGCCATTCCCTGCTAATAACTTTCAGTTGATGACAATTCCAAGGAATATTACTAATAAGAGCTACTATGAGTGAGGCAAAGGTGACAGAACAGCAAGAAGCATCTGCAGGCTGGCTGAGGACTGGTAAGAAGGCCCACACACACCCTGTGCCATTTGAAGGGAGCAGCCCCAACCTAGCTCCCAGAAGAATACAGGTTGTGACTCTGTGTGCTCATTCCCAGGTGAACAACAGGAACATCCTGATTTGCTCTCCACAAATACTATGACCTAAACTAACTTTAGGCAGAAAGGGTTTATTTTACATTACACTTCAGGTAAATACTCCATCAATTACTCAATCAAGGAAAGCTGGGGCAGGAACTAAAGCAGAAGCCATGGAGGAATACTGCTTACTGACTTGGCTCTCCCATGGCTTGCTCAATCTGCTGTCTTATATACCCCAAGACCACCCGCTCAGGGGTGGTATCATCCGCAGTGGGAGTTGGCTAGGTAGGTCCCTTCACAGCAGCAATTAGTTAATAATAACAATTAATAAAATGCCCAACAGACTTACTTGCCTATGAGACAACTGATGGAGGCAATCCCTCAGTCAAGGCTCCTTCTAGTTCCTAAACAACTCATCAGCACAAGCCGCGTTCGCCAAGCCTGCTGCTTAATTACAGACTGGACCACACCCCTCTCACACTAAGGAAGTTAAGAAAACAGGATACCACCTGTTCCCTGAGCTTAGAAGACATCACAGTCTGGGTAGAAGGCAAGAGAGAAGGAGGGAAATTCTGGACAATGATCTAGACCAAGTTCTTAACGATCTCTCCGAATCAGCAACACTCCTCCCACATCCCACAGAAGACCTAGAAACTCTAAAAGGAACTCTAGACCAGTGGGCCTCCAACTAGAGGGTTCTGACCCCCTTGGGGTTGAATTACTCTTTCACAGGGGTTGCATATCAGATGTTTACATTATGATTCGTAACTAACAAATTATAGTTATAAAGTAGCAACAAAATAATTTTATGGTTGGGGACCACCACAACCTGAACTAGATTAAAGTATTAACTGTACTGAACTGCATTAGGAAGGTTGAAAACCTCCCTTCTTTAGATTCGGGTCCAAGGAGTTGGGATGAGTACAAACAATAATAAAATAAAAATAAAAAAGCTAATCTGCACAGAAAATAGATGAAAAAGATAAATATTAAGTTTCCTAATAAAAATGAGGCCACAAAATTCTAAGATATAAAACAAAATTAACAGTACCATGATTTTATTATGGGTGATGCAACTCCATGAACAGCAGCATTTACTTGTTGGTCATTAGAGTGGGGGTGAGAGGGCACACATGTATAAGTCAGAGGAAAACTTCACACTACTGGTTCTCTCCTCCCACTTAAAGTAGGCTCAGGAGAGCCAATTCAAGCTGCCAATCTTTGCATAAGTGCTTTTTACCCACTGACCTATGACCCACCTCATGAACCTGGCAGCATCTTATTTTTGTTAGTAAATAGGGATTTTTATAAGGAAGGAGAAGCCATAATCACTAGAAGAAGAAAAAAAAAAAAAAAGAAACAGTGGAACACCCTCTTTGCAGAGATCTAGTAGTTTGCCAGAGTTAAAAAGAGTATTGTTGAAATGAAAATGTACACCATTTAAGAAGGCTAAACATTACTTTACATTTAGAAAATCAATAGAAGATGCAATGCAAAAAGCTACTAGGGAGGAGAGGCACTAACCAACAAGTGATATTTGTTACTGGACATCCACTCTCAACAACTAATGACAAAAACCATGGTGGGTACAGGTCAAATTACTGGTGTAGTAACTGCCAACCTCAAACTTGAATGCCCAAGGAAAGCAGTAAGACTGAGAAGAAAAGGAGACAGTATCAAAGCATGTAAAAACTAATCATTTACTAAAAATAGACTTTATCAAAGAATGTTTTAAGGATGTATTTCAGCAGAAACAAATGAATGCATGGGCCAAAGCAATCATCAGCACAGAAAAAAAAATCACTAAAATGGTCATCAGAAACTAAATGTTATTGAGATTTTTAAAATCTATATTTTGCACAATTTTCCAGTTATAACTAACAAAGACTTGACAAAAAGAATTAAGAAACAGGAAAATACAATTGGCAATACAGAAATCAAACCAGCTGTTAACATGCTCAGGATGAAAAAGGAGAAAAAGAAAAAACAGCTTGTTTTAAAGGAAAAATAGAAAGTCTTGGGAAGAAGAAAAAGAACAAGAACTGGGAGCGTCTGGTTGTTTCTGTCTATGTTTCTCCTTTGTTGAAAGGTACTTTCCAATGGGATGGGTATGAGTGAGGCCTTTGAGTAGTGATTAGATCACAGAAGCCTCCCTTTAGAAATAGGGTTAGTGCCTGTAAAACCCGTGTCCCAGGGAGAGGAGAACCATTACCAGAAGAGGACACACAGCATTATCTATGAAGAACTCTCACCAGAGACCAAACTTGCTGATGCCCAGATCTCTGACTTCTCAGTCTCCAGAATTTTAAGCAATAAATGTTGTTTACAAAATAAATTACTCGGTGTAAGGTAGTTTATTATAGCAGCCTAAACAACAGACTAAAATAAACCAAATCTTGGAGCCAAAAATAACTTGACTATTTCCTGGTATGATTTTTTTGTTTTTGTTTTTGTTTTTTTTTTGTTTTTCGAGACAGGGTTTCTCTGTGGCTTTGGAGCCTGTCCTGGAACTAGCTCTGTAGACCAGGCTGGTCTCGAACTCACAGAGATCCGCCTGCCTCTGCCTCCCAAGTGCTGGGTCCTGATATGATTAATAGCAAGACAGAAGATAGCAATGTACATAAACCTGACCACAGACCTTAAAATGGGGGGTGGGGGTGGAGCTAGAGGTGGGAGGATGTGCTTGGAACAGTATTAAAACATCAAACATACATGTAAACCAGAGCACCAGAAAGAAAAGGAATGGAGCAGAAAAAAATAATTCACAACAATTTTCCAAACTTGGAAAGACAAAAAATTGTAGATTCAAAGAAAATAAATTTTTAAATAAGTTAAATACAAAGAGAGCCATAAGGCAGGGGGAAAAAAACCACAGTTGTTCTCATTGCAAATACCCACTGGCATGAACACTATTTTGTGCTATTAGTCATCAAGAAAAGGCAAATTCTAACTGCAGTGCGATACCACTACACAAGACCCAAACAGTTACTATTTATACCAGACAAAACCATAACAAAGGCATCATGAAATTTCACTAGGAAAAACACAGACATATGCCTACCAGGTCACATGTGTCAAGCTAGCAAAGCCAACCACTGTAGCTATTATATAGTCATAACAGTTATAAGGGGTTAAATTTATCTTGAAAAACATTTTAAAAAAAAGGATGAATAAAAGAAAGACCAAGGAAATGGGATGTGAGATAAAGCAATTATCATCACTTCTATACCATGATATGTGAGAATATAGCAAAGAGGTCAAGACCATGATGCCGACACCCACTGAAACAGTTTACTTGAGCTAATGGGAGCTCACCAACTCCAGCAGGACAGGGAAAGAACCAGCACAGGACCAAACTAGTCCCTCTGAATGTGGGTGACAGTTGTATGGCTGGGGCAGAATGTGGGGACACTGGCAGTGGGACCAGGATTTATCCCTGCTGCTCATACTGTCTTTTTTGGAATCTATTCTCTTTGGGCGGATACCTTGCTCAGCCTAGATATGGTAGGGAGGGCCTTGGTTCTTCCCCTAAGCGGTGTGCCTTATCCTCTCTGAGGAGTGGATAGGAGTGTGGGGTGTGGGGTAGATGGAGGAGATGGGAGGAGGGGAGGGAGTGAGAACTGGGATTGGTATGTAAAATGAATAAAGATAGTTTGTTTTCTTTTTTTTTTTTAAGTAGACACATACAAAAGTTAGTATACAGTATCTAAGCAGCACAAGACAGCAGGCCACCACAGGGTCACACTGGAGGAGTCAGCCTAAGCAGCAATCCCATGGGACCTCTGGGGTGGCTAGGATCTTAAAAACAATTTCAGCACGAGTCAGTATGAAGCCAAGTTGGGTTATTAAAAGATAAAGAGCAAGAGACAATGTACTTTTCAGATTAAAGCAAGGACTTGAGAGAACTGCCGAAGTAAACAATAGCTACTTATAGGACTTGGGGGCTTTTCAAACACTAACACTGCTTAAAAGCTGCAATTTGCAACCAGGTTCAAAGTTTAAAAAGAACGAGCTTGTAATTATTTCTCACTGAATCAAAAACAGAGTCCTGGAAAACAGACCCACAATAATACAGCAAACTCATCTTTAACAAAACAAAACAGATGATTTGGTGGAGAAAGGTCTGCCTTTCTCGCAACTGTTGCTGGACTTGTGACATCTATTTGTGAACAACAGATACAAACACAGACTCAACAGGTGTGGTGATTCGAAGGAGATATCGTCTATAGTCCTGGGCATTTGGGGGAGGCTTAGAAGTATGCCATTGGAAGAAAGGTTTTAAGAGTTTAAAGACTACGCCATCTCTAGTTTGCTTTCTCTGCTTCATGCTTATGGTTCAAGATGTACGCCCTCAGCTTCCTGCTTTTACCTGCGGAAGCATTTCCCCAGTTCATTTTTGGTTTTGTTTGTTTCTTGAGATGGGATCTCACTATGTAGCCCTAGTTAGGCCTGGAACTTACTACATAGACCAGAATGGTCTCAAACTCATGAGGATTCACCTACCTCTGCCTAATAGGATTAAGAGAGTGTGTCACAACACTTGGCACATAGACGGGAGGACAGGCCAGCATGTTCATATGTAGGTTACAGGCTCTCCTTCCACCAAATAGGTCCTAGAGATTGAACTCATGTCATCAGGTTTGGCAGCAAGCGCCTTTACCACTGGGCCGTCATCTCACCCATCAGCAGTTCAATTCTTTACTAACTCATTTTTTCCACACAGCCCCAAGTAATACTCCTCAATCATTTTAAATCATTTCAACCAATCACCAAGTCATCCACTGGATTCCTTGGTCAAGCACGAAGATCAAGGACAAATCATTTTCCTAATTTTGGAAGGTTATTCTCACCTGAGTCCAGCAGAAGTAAACAAATACTCAAGCAACATATGAGATAAACACACTGCTTTTCATTAAAAAAGGAAAATAAAGAAACAGCACTGCAAGTAATAATTATAAAATAAGTATAACAAACTGCAAGCAGTATATCAAAACAAGGTCATACAATGTTAGAAGTTTTAATAGAAAATTGTAGGTATCTTGAAGACAGTATTAAAAGGGAATTTTCTCTGAACTCTTAATTAAACTTGTATTAAAATCAATATGTAAGTAGTGGTACACAATATTATTTGTTTTTTATTTTTGTTGTTCAAGACCAAGTTTCTCTGTGTAACAGCCCTGGCAGTCCTGGAACCTGTTTTGTAGACCAGGCTGGCCTTGAACTCATAGAGATCTGCCTGCCTCTGATTCCTGAGTGGTGGAATTAAAGGCACGCTCCACCATGCCTGGCTAATGACCTATTTTTAAAGTCTCTCTTTTGTGACCCAAATACACCTTAAGCCCTATTTCTCTGACTAATGTAAAAAATAAGTTTGAATAGAGACAAACAGGATAAGAAAATAAAACAGAAGCGGTCAAGGCCAGCCTGGCCTACTAAATGAGTTCCAGAACTGCTAAGGCTACTCAGAGAAACCCTGTCTCGAAAAACCATCCAACCAGACAAATAAAGTTTGCATGTGTGTGCGCGCATGTTTTATGACACAATGTCAGCATAATTAATTTGGGTTATAGAACCATAAGGGGTTCTCGTTCTCTCTCTCTCTCTCTCTCTCTCTCTCTCTCTCTCTCTCTCTCTCTCTCTCGTTTTATTATGTATATAATGTTCAGCCTGCAGGCCAGAAAGAGGGCACCAGATCTCATTACAGATGATTGTGAGCCACCATGTGGTTGCTGGGAATTGAATTCAGGATCTCTGATAGAGCAGCCAGTGCTCTTAACCTCTGAGCCATTTCTTCAGCATTCCCACCCACCACTGGGGTTTTCAAGCACATCTATGCTGGGCACAGAGCATGAAGCCATAGGTTTGATACAATTATCACCATTATTACAGTAACAAATATTTATGTTCTTTACTGTCTCACGAGTTCTGTCTCACAAATTTCGTCCTTTGAATTAAAAATGTTAATACCTTATAACTAAAAAAAAATTTAAACCGGTATTTGCTATGTATAAAATTACTGATAGAGCAAAAATTGAATTGTGATTTCAAGTGTACCGAAACAACAACAACTGAAGAATATTTAAGGAACATACTGGTTGCGTATCTCCAGGTCCCTCTTCAAACATTAACTAAAATAAAGAATTCACCCTGCTCTCCAACAGAAGTGCAGCTTCCATCCTTCCTTATCAATTCAAAATGCAGGTAAGCAAAAGCAATCTAGAGATTTCCAATCAAAATTTTAACATCATTTATCACAGAAATAAACAACTTTACCTTAAAATTAATTTGGAAGCCCAAAAGGCTTCAGACAGCCAAAGCAATCCTCAGAAAAAGAACAATGCTCATTTCAAGTCACACTGCAGTCATTGTGACAAACAATATGGTCTGAGACAAAAACAGACAGATCCACGGAGCAGAAATCAAATGTAAACCTACACAACTACTGCCCTCTGACTTCTAACTACGATGCCAAAACTAAGGAAGAAAAGCCAGCCTGTTCAAAAACAGAACCAGAAAGACTCCACGTCTACACACAAGATGAACCGAGATCCTTATCTCTAGCCATGCACAAAGATCCGAATGGATCAAGCCCTTTGCTTAAGAGGTGGTAGATATTCTGGTACTGCCCAGCGGGGTGAAGGAAGGCCAATACTTCAAAATATTGACATAACAAGGACTGTTTGAATAGGACGATCAGGCACTCAGGAGACATGGTCGACGCTGGAAAAACGGCAAAGGAAATAGTTGGTCAAATGAAGGGACAAGCTACAAAATAAAGACAATCTTTGCCCACTATAAGCAGGACAGAAAATAATCGGATTACACAAAGAACTTAAAACAAAACAAAACAAAACAAAACAAAAAACAGCAACAAGAAAACAACCTAATCAAAGCACTGACTACAGAACTGAATAGAAATCTCAAAAGAAATAATTGCCTCTACCATCTGGAAAGTTCAGCTACATTGAGAATCTATTGTACACTTCAGAATATCTATCATCAAGAAAGCAGTGCTGGCACGGACACTGGAAAAGGTAACACTTAATCACTATTGATAACAGTGTAAACTGGTGTAGTCACTACGGAAATCCCTGTGGAGCATTCTCAAAAAAGCTACAAGGACAATACAGAATATGCCCAAAGGACTCCCTAACACAGCAGAGACTTGAGCATCCATGCAATTATTGCTCCTCTGTACTCACAATAGCCAGGAAACAGAATCAACCTAAAGCTCCCTCAAGAGATGAACCAATTTTTTAAAATGTGGTAC
Organism: Alexandromys fortis; assembly: GCF_014885135.2. NCBI lineage: Eukaryota > Metazoa > Chordata > Mammalia > Rodentia > Cricetidae > Alexandromys > Alexandromys fortis. The sequence goes on from NW_026067927.1 coordinate 25,283,610, forward strand.
AAATACACAATGGAATTTGACTCAAACAAGGAAAATGAATAGAACTGAAAAATTGTATTATATGAGATAACTCTGGCTCAGAAAGACAAACAACACATGGTCTCTTTCAGATGCGAACTCTAGCTTTTAATTTTTATATATGTGCATTTATGTGGGAATATTATAGAAGCCAGGAAACCAGAAAGGGGTTCATGAGAGACATAAAAAGAGACTTCATAGAAGAGGATCAAAGAAGGTAGTAGAACACAAGATATGAAAAAGATATGGGAATGGAAAGATGGGGGGAGCAGGAAGCTGTGACGGGTCATCAGTCAAATCTAAGTATGAAAATGGATAAAGAAACCTAATATTGTATATGCTAATTAAATAAAATTAAAATTTGAGTTTAGTTTTGCAGATTTTTTGTTTTTGTTTTCAAATAGGGTTTCTACTGTACATGGGCTGGCTGGCCTACAGGACTCATGTGGAGTAAGCTGGCCTTGAACTCACAGAGATCTGCCTGTCTCTGTCTTCCAAGTGCTGGGTTAAAAGTGTACACCACCACACCTGGCCCTGAAACTAAACGTAGAGCTGGTGAGATTGCTCACTGGGTAAAAGCTCTTGTTACCAAGCCTGAAGATTGAGTTCAGTTACTAGGACATAAATGGTACAAGAAGAGAGCCTACTCTGTAGGCTGTCTGCTGGTCTCTACACACATGCAGTGGCACACATGCGCCCAAATACAGGCACATACACACATATAAATAAAAGTAATTTTTTAAAAGGGTAAAGATATTTCAGAGTGAAAGGGTTGGATGACCAATAAAAAATGTGGGCTGGCAAGATGGTTACCTGGGTAAAGCACTTGCAGCCAACAATGACTAACTAGCATTCAATTTCTAGGACCCATGCATGAAGAAAACAAATCCCTTCAGCTGTGCTCTCATCTCCTTTATACACAAGACATGGCATAAATGCACCAACACACGCCACCCCACAAACTAAATGCAACAAAAATTATTTTATTATTTTTTAAAAAGGTCATACTTGATCACATATACATTCCCCTCCCAGATCCTTACCCTCAACCACCCAACTTTATATTCTCTTTCCTAAAACAAAAAAAGCCATGGAGTACTTTTGTGTTGTCCTGCTCCTGAGGATGTAACCTGCCTCAGAGTGTGACTGGCAGACTTACTGTCACGCACTGAAGAAAAAAAAAAAAAAAAACTGACTTTCCCCCCTTTCTTAGCAGTGTCCACACACATTTCTAGAATTCTGACATACACTTGTGCAAAACTTGCGCATGCTGTCACAGATTCTATGAGTTCATATATGCAATAAAAAATTCTTTTAAAAAACGTATGTACAAGCCTGACGGTTGGTGGTGCACACTTTTAATCCCAGCAGTCAGGAAGCAGAGGAGGCAGATCTCTATGAGTTCAAGGCCAGCCTGGTTTAAAGAGCGAGTTCCGGGACAGCCAAGGAAAAACACAGAGAGAAACCTTGTTTGGGGTGGGGTGGGGGAGAAGGGGGAAGGATTTCCCACCCCAAAAAACAAACAAATGTGCACAAAAGGTACTCAAAGTCCATAACTTACAATTTTACTCATTCAAATTATGCAGTGTTCACAGTTCTAGCATTGTACAGAAGAAAGGCTCATGTTGGCTCAGGTAATATATTTACCTAGGATGTTTTGCATCCAGATACACAGAGTGTACACACACACACCCTCTCAGGAAGCTTTGTTTCTCTTCCATCATTCACTGTTTCGTGATGTATATCCCTGGCATCTTTAGCAAATCCATCTCAACCCCACCCACCCACAAACTTCTTAAACCTTACAAAAAATAACAATATATAAATATCTCATTTGGTTTGAGTCTCTCATAGTTTTATTCTTTCCTTACCCAGTCTGAACTAAAACAATCCATTTACACATTCTCTCATCAGTAATCTCAACTGAGACTGTTTTTCCAGTTTACCATAATTCCCCACTCTGCAGCAAGCACAGAATTCTTACCAACTGAGTGAAGACAAGTACCTTGCACATGTAAACTATTGACACAACAAATTTACAATTTTACTTTTTTGTTGTTCTTATTTTTGAGAAAGGATCTTACTATGTAGATGAGACCTAGCCTTGAACTCAGCCTCTGTCTCTCTCAAAGGCAAAGGTAATCATCACATACAGTTCAAATTTAAGGTTTTTAATCTCATAATACTTTTGCTTCTCTGATCAGGGAACATTTACCATCAAATTAGATGTAGTAGTCTGAATAACTGACCCCCATAAGCTCAAAGGGAGTGTCACTATTAGGAGGTGTGGCTTTGTTGGAGTAGGTATGGCCTACTCGGAGAAAGTGTGTCCCTGTGGGGGTGACCTTTGAGATCTCATATATGTTCAAGTCACACCAATGTCTCAGACCACTTCCTGTTGCCCAAAGGTTGAGATGTAAGACTCTCACCTCCTTCTCCAGCACCATGCCTGCCTACATGCCACCATATCACACCATGATAATGGACTAAACCTCTGAAAATACAAGCCACCCTAATTAAATGTTTCCCTTTATAAGAGTTGCCATGGTCATGGTGTCTCTTCACAGCAATAGAAACCCTAACTAAGACACTAGGTATAAAACAAAAGGTTTGAGATAGTCAAATATAAATAGGATTTCCTCTAGTGCCAACACTAAAAAGAAGGTAGATTTTTAAACACAGTAATTAGGAACATGAACACAACAAAATCTATCAAGGAAAAGCACAGGATGGGGTTGAGATCAATTACCAAGGAGCATGATCTGGTTTGGAGATGGAAAGGCAGTCAGACAAGCTTCCAAGTAGCAATGCTTACGCCTAATCAATTCCAGGTCATAATCCACACTCCTAATTTTTCACTTTGTTTAATCACACCTCTACCTATTTAGTTCTCTAAGCCAGAAACCCTGAAGTCATAATGCTTACTTTTCTCCCCAGCTACCTCTACCACTGTTCATCTCAAATTTTGCAAGGTGTACTAGTCAGGTTTCTCTAGAGTCACAGAACTCATGAATCTCTTTATATGTATGTGTGTGTGTGTGTGCATTGTGTGTGTGTGTGTGTGTGTGATTTACTGAAATGACTTTCAGGCTGCAATTCAGCTAATCCAATAATGGCTAGCTGTGAACAGAAAGCTCAAGAATCCAGTAGCTGCTCAGTCCTATAAGGCTGGATGTCTCAGCCAGTCTTGTTACATGCTGGAATCCCAAAGAAGTAGACTCCAATGCCATGATGGAATGGATGTACTAGCAAGGCGGTGGCAATCAGGCAAAGAGCCAAAGTTCCATCTTCTATGTCCTTCTATAGACTTCCATCAGAAGTATGGCCCAGATTAAAGGTATGTCTTCCTGCCTCAAAATCCCTATCAAAGGAGTGTGTCTTCAATCTTAAAGGTACAGACTAGAAGTGGATTCACCCAGTTCAAACCAAACAGAAAACCTCTCAGAAGTGTGTCCTCCATTTCTGGATAGTAGCTCATTCCAGATATAGTCAAACTGCCAATCAAGAAGAGCCATAATGTGCCAAATACACTGGTCAATAACACAAAGCACACACATCTATGACCTACAATGTGCATGCAAAGATAGTCTGTGATGATCCCACTACAAAATCGCATAAGGACAAATTTCTAAGAAAGTACTACAGTCAATGATGAAGCATGACTTGTTAGCAACTTTACTAAAGCCCCACTATACACCCTCAATATTGCTACAACTATTTTCATAATTTCCATAACTTCAGAGAAGACTACTAAAAAACACAAGTCCACCCATATCACTGCCTTGCTTTTAAAACTAGTACCTGAGAGGCAACATCAAGACACCCCTCCATGCTCTTCTCTAGGCAACAATTACTATGCTTGGATCCTCCTCAACAGCAGCAGAGGTGCAGGGCTTGCTGGGTACCAGGCAGCTGTCACCAACAGCATCAATGAGTCATGAGCTGCCATGAACTGGGCACTCTAATAATGTGTCAAATGCATTATTTAAGTTAGTCCCATGAGGTCAGCAGTACTGTTTCCTTTTCAGGACTGAGACTGAAATCATTTACTGAAAGTACAAAAATCACAGACCCAGCCCGGAAGATAAGGCTGCTTGCCGTCGCGTATTTCCTCTTTCGGCCGTGCTTGCCGGCAGACTCGCCGCCATGGGCCGTGTGATCCGAGGGCAGAGGAAAGGCGCCGGTTCTGTGTTCCGAGCGCACGTGAAACACCGTAAGGGCGCCGCGCGCCTGCGAGCTGTGGACTTCGCCGAACGGCACGGTTACATTAAGGGGATTGTAAAGGATATCATTCACGACCCCGGTCGCGGCGCTCCTCTCGCCAAAGTGGTTTTTCGTGATCCCTACCGGTTTAAGAAGCGGACGGAGCTGTTCATCGCCGCAGAGGGAATCCACACCGGGCAGTTTGTGTACTGCGGCAAGAAGGGTGAGCTTTAAGGCGGGGAAGGACGGGCTGGGCCTAGGACTTGGAATGCTGTGCCTCATAGTGTGGGAGCCGTGTGGCTTCGCATTGCTTTTGGCTTTACCGGCCGCTTGGCCACTTCTCTCCACAGCCCAGCTGAATATCGGCAATGTTTTGCCCGTGGGCACCATGCCTGAAGGTACTATCGTTTGTTGTCTGGAGGAGAAGCCTGGGGACAGGGGCAAGCTGGCACGAGCCTCCGGGAACTATGCCACAGTCATCTCCCACAATCCGGAGACGAAGAAAACGCGAGTGAAGCTGCCTTCAGGGTCCAAGAAGGTCATTTCCTCAGCCAACAGAGCTGTCGTTGGTGTTGTGGCTGGTGGGGGCAGAATTGACAAGCCTATCTTGAAGGCTGGCCGTGCCTACCACAAGTACAAGGCCAAGAGGAACTGCTGGCCACGCGTACGTGGTGTGGCCATGAATCCTGTAGAGCATCCCTTCGGAGGTGGTAACCACCAGCACATTGGCAAACCGTCCACTATCCGAAGAGATGCCCCTGNAACAAAAAAAAAAAAAAAAAAAAAAAAAAAAAAAAATCACAGACCCAGTGAACAGCAGAGGCAAGATTTAAATGTTCACTACGCTCCTCAGCAAAAGTAACCCAGCTTGTAAAGCAGGAATTTACCTTTAAAATCACACACACCTAGAAAAAGATGCCCAAGAAGCTTGTCTATGGAGGAGCGTAAAGGTGCCTGAAGGACAGAGAAGCCAGAACAAAGTATTTGCCTGTTTCCTCTTCTGCAGTGTTAGATGTTACAAAGTCTGTCCTGATCACCACCGTCTCCCAAGAGCTGGTCTGCACTTCATCAGTTTGTTCACCTACTACCTTACACTAGATTTTATTATTAATTAAATGTCTATTTCTCTCTATTTCAGCAATGTCTACAACTCTGTCTTTACCCTTCTAAAACCTTGTTAGTCTTAATTCTTACCCTGATGTGGGATTTCCCTGTGTGCTGTGATTACCATTGATAAATAAAGGAACTGCTTTGGGCCCATAGCAGAGCTATAGGGGAACAAAGCTGGGGGGGGGGGGAACGGGACGGGGACGGGACTAAGCTAAATGCTGGGAGAAAGGAGGTGGTACGTGGCAATATATAGATTAATGGAGATGGGTTAAATTAAAATGTAAGAGTTAGCCAATAAGAAGCTAGGGCTAATGGGCCAAGCAGTAATTTAATTAATATAGTTTCTGTGATTATTTCGGTTCTGGGCAGCCAGGACAAACAAGCAGCCTGCTGCTACATTACCCAAGTTTGTGGTACACATTAGGTAATCGACGCATAAACCCCTTCTTCCCTTATCATCCCTACTGTAATCTACTTCTCGGCCATACTCTTTCTAGCTACCCTGCACACTGCCATTACATGTGTTACTCATTCCTAGTTCCCAGCTGGTATTGTTGAATATGGATATTCTCTCACTTTCCTATTAAAAACAAAGATGATTCGCTATTACTATAAAGTTTAGAACTGCCATCAAGGCTCTCTCATATTTAAGTTCATTCTTTTTTCTGTTTCCATTACAACCCCTAAATCCCAGTAGGGTATAAGAGCCATAATGCCTCTGCCAAAGACCACACAAATTCATACTCTACCCAAGACTACCTTAGTCATTTACCACCTTGTGGAATGTTTTTCTACAGCAAAGCCTCTCAATTTCTTAATTATATTAAAGGGCTAGCATATACTACTTCCTTAATACATGTGTTTCCTTGAGCCAGAATTACTCCTCAGTTCCCCCATATATGATCTCAATCTTTACTCAACACAGACTGTCTTAATCTAGAGGCTTTTTTGCATAGTGACTGCTCTCTGCCCTATCCCACTGTACTTTCTAAATACCAGCCTGGATACGTTTTCTTAAGTTTCTTCTACTGCATGTCAGAAAGCTCCCTAGACAACCATGAATAAAGGAATGCTACTTAGGCTCACTGACCTTCTAACCATGCAATGTATCCAACAGACATCGGTTAAGCTGATAGCCATATTGCTTGCTTACATTACTTTCTTTTTGCTTACACTTTCCTCTGTAAGCATTCAGTTGTTGATATAAAAAAAATGAAACTAGGAGGTGCCCTTCTAGTTTGTTTTTTTTTTACATCAGTGTAAATGTGTCTAAATGTGGGTTTGTGCACTTGAGTCAATGCCTGAGGAGGCCAGAAGAAGGTGCTAAAACCCATGGAACTGGAGTTAGAAGGCAGTTGTGAGCTGTCTGACAGGGGCGCTAGGACTGAGGTGGGGTCCTCTGCAAGGGTAGTACACGCTCTTCCCTGCTGAGCCATCTCTTTAGTCCCAGTCCTTTTGGTTTTTGGACAGTCTCAAGGCTAGATAGGAAACTTTCTATTCATAAAAAATAGCTTATAAAGTTAATAAGCATAAAAGGAACACTTTGAGAGTATACTATTACCAGCAGGAAAACTGAGGAATATAATACAGACTGAAGCACTTGCCAATTCTTCCAGAATCACTGTCAAACAGTGGTATCAATATTTTGTTTGAAGAGTTAAAAATATCATACACACAATAAATTATAACTGAAAGTTCTCAAATAAAATATTATCTCTCACAGTCTGAATTAACTTTCTCTGCTACCTCTATATCTATCGGTGTGTGTAATTTAAAAACTTGAATGAAACTCCTAAGCTGAAAGTACATTCATAAAGAAAATGATTTTAAAAAATTTCTTACCAGCCTTTGATCAATATTAAAAACACAAAGTGAAGATATACCCTTAATATGTCTCCTAATATTATGGTCATGTACATAACACAATTTAATTTTTTGTTATGAAATGTGTTGTTTTTATTTTTAAACTAATAAATTCACAGGTTACTGGTCAGATAATTTGCCCTTATAAACTTATTTTTATGACTATACATAAAATTATACTCAGGGCTGGAGAGATGGCTCATTGGTTAAGAGCACAGGCTGCTCTTCCAGGTCCTGAGTTCAATTCCCAGCAACCACATGGTGGCTCACAACCATCTGAAACGAGATCTGGCGCCCTCTCCTGGCGCACAGGCATACATGGAGGCAGAATGTTGCATACGTAATAAAAATAAATAAATCTTAAAAAAATAAAATTATACTCAGTTTAAATAAAAAGCTAACTCAGAAAATAAACTATATTCTTTCATACAGTAAAACAAATTTCCTTCAAGGCTTATTTTCTAGGCAGAAGAAAAAATTCCCCACCACAGTCATGCTCCTAATTCTCCTCACCAGACCTAGAAAACAATGCACAGGGCAGAATACGCACAGCATTTTCACACACTCGACACTTTAACACCACACCCGCCTGTTAGCTTTCACTGCCCAAAGACGCAATCATACTAAATCCTGCCATTTCACGAGTAAACTCATCAATGACAATTTTTCTAGAAAGCTAAAATATTGGATTCAAATAATTTTACCTGTTCTACTCTTAAACATGGTCTAAAGAAAATTCTACTTAAAATGAAATAAACAAACAGATAGATAGACACCCCTCTCTCCAAGGAAACTGGACAATGAGTAAGTGAACTAGTTTGCTCATCCATACCATCATCTCCAATATATGCTGCAGCAGAACTGCATCTCAAATGCACTACGTTAAGCTGAAGATGCCACACTTAAAAGACCACTTAAGTAGTATTTATATGCCATTTTAGAATGGTAGAAGTAGAGACAAAAACTAATTACTCATCTAAATTCAAGATTTGAAATATTCCTACACTTAAATCAGTAGTACACAGACAATTAAAAGAGTGTATGTTCCATCATTAGCCTGATCAAAAGGTAAAGGGGACACATATCATTCTGGGATAAAGGCAGTCACACATACAAAAAAGATATCCCGAAGTTAGACCTTAAAAACTGATTTGTTGAAATGGCAAATATGAAGAGGGAGCAGGAAGCTAACTAGGGGGAAAGAAAAGGGCAGATATAAAAAACTAAAAAAAAAAAAAAAAAAAAACCTAAGCTCACAGGAGCAGAACGTGTCAAGTAAGTACCTTATAAGAGGAAAATCCAATGAGAATTAAGGAGCAGTTATTTGAAAAAACAAACACCATTACAACAGTGGAAACCATGAGAACATTGAAAACAAGGGCAAAGTAATTATGGCAGGTTTTGTGTAAGAAAGTGTCACAGTGGTTTGTATACTTTACCAAGGTAATTTTTAAAGAGGTGGAAAAAATAGCCAAAAAAAAAAATTAAAACTCTGACAACACAACAAAATATGCCACTGAGGCAGATCAAGAGGAATACTTATACACTGTTGGTGGAAATGCAAATTAGGCCTGCTTCTTTGCAAAAATTATCTCACAGTTCCTTATAGGGCTAAAAATATGTTTTAACTACATGTTGGCAATCTTATTCCTGGATACTTATCCAAGTGAAATGAAAAGTTGCATTTACAGAAAAACTTGTACATATTAAATGTTGATAATGGTTATATTTATCATTGTGAAAACCTACCCTTCAGTTGGGGACTAGGTTAGCATACTGGTTTAATCTTCCATACCCTCAACAATAAGGACTGTTCTCCAAAATATACAGCAGCAAGGATGGATCTCGAATTCATTAAGAGTTATGAAGAGCAAATACTGCAGACTTAGAAGGTTTAATATTATGATTTCATCATATACCATTTTAGAAATGGCAAAGGATAGGCAGAAACTCCATCAGTGGTTGCCAGGCTGGAGATGGGGGAAAGGGTCATCTACCAAGGGACAGAGAGTGAGGGAACTATTCTACACACTAGTTATAGTGGTTATGATTGAACATATTTACAAAAGCTCACAGAACTCTACACCAAAAGGGACCAAATTTACTACATACAAAACATATACAATCTTAAACAAGAGGAAAAGAAGGATGAGGAATCCTGGCTACAAACAGGTAAGAATGAAAATTACACAGGATCCAATCACATCATAAACTCTGGTAAAAAGGTTCCTATTTTAGCTTCTTAAGGAAGAGACAAAATCAAGTCAGGTTTAAGACACTGGTAACAATTACAAACATGGAGCACCTGGGAGGCAATTACCAACCACCTGGGGGAACTCCAGAGCTAAACTGTCAAGACCCATCCAACCACAGGAGATGCAATGGAGACAAGAAAAAAATTGAAAAACCTCAAGTTTACACCAACAGTAAAACACTGGCCCAACTGGTTTTAAAAAAAGCATTTCAGAGAGGCTAAATTTAATGACTGTGGAGCAACTCTGTAGATATATCTATCTGACTGGAGCTCAGGGGAATAAATGAAACAGCATTAGACTAAAGGTTCCAGGTACTTGTAGCCAAGAAAATATAAGGCCAAGGTCATTTATGGATGGACTACACAGAATGAAAGCTAGAGAAACCTGGGAGTCATCATGACAATGCCAGCATTATGTAGCTGAGTAAGGTGACAAGAACTACAGAGTTAGGCCAATGTCTCTCTCAGAAGCTTTCTCTTGGGAATTTCTAGTTTTACGTTCTGTGTGATCAGGTGACAAAACAGGACATTAAAGCTCAAGCTTTCCCTGTCTACTTTCAGTACCACTGGCACTGAGCATATTCAGCAAAGTGAAGAATAATGTATTAGACACTTTTTTAATCAAACACAGGTAAACCAACAAGAGGAATTCAAATACAGGTCAACTTACTTACTGGAAGAGCCCAATATCTTGACAGCTGGATGAATGACTCTATAGTTGCTTAAAGGACCCTCTAATATCCCAATGACGTATCAGAAAATAGTATGACTTGAGAGAACCAGGAAGGAATATGTACCAAAATTCCCCATGGACTTTTCTCAAAATGCCTACATCTTTACCAAAGCTCTACTTCTGTGAATTCTAATAATATTCCAGTTAAGGCCCAAACTATATTTTAATAGTCCCATAAGTAGTTCTGATGTACACACATATCACACACATCAATTCTAAGACTGAAAACAATAAACAAAAGCTGGTTCCATAATCAACCAGCATTTTCACTCTGAAGTTTCCATACCACGTATTAAACTAGCCTCCCAGGAAGCTTTCTAATCAAGAACACACAACACAAACATCCATCTTCCAAGTATTGCCTAAAATTCTAAACACCACACCCTTTACAATACCTGCAAGTCGCTTACTGGCTTTGTTTTTGTTCACCATGAGTTAGATCTAGCCTCTTGGCAGAACTCGGGGAAAAAACAGTTACTCTATAGCTTAAACCTCAACTCTCAGTTTTCATAATGAACTGCCAGAAAAGACTGATAAAAAGCATGAACTCAAGCTTTAGTTCAACTAGGACTTAACCAGAACCAGAACCAATTTGCTGTACTGTGATATTTAGAGTCTATTCTTCCAAAACCAAGATTTAAGAGTACAATTTTCCAATTATATCATAAACACTTATGAATCATTTCAAATATAACTACCCAGGAATAAAAAAATTGTCATGCCCACCAAAATTTACACTTACCCATCTCTTCCCTTACTGACAATTTTTACTTCAAAATAATAAATCCCACAGGCTGCTGGTATTGGATGCGTGGCTCGAACAGATGCTGCATCTTTGGGGGTTTTACCATGACCTGCATGGAAAATAAGACAGAAAGTGGCAAATGAGATTTTCATGTGAAAATCTTAAACAATTCAAGAAAACAAGGCACTTGAATGAAACTTAACTTCAAGTAACTGAAGAGGTAATGACACATCTATCATCACAATGAATCCAATATGCAAAACAGCAGAAACCAGCCAAAGACCCCTTCATACTATCACTAGGTGAAGTAAGAGTTCAGTCTGAACACACTGAGTCTGGCAGTGGCCCTTAATGAAAACTAAAGTTTTGAATTTTTTTAAAAAGATTTATTTTACGTTATGTGTCTGCCTGCAACTATGTATGTGTACCACCTGTGTGCCTGCTGCCCAGAGGCCAGAAGAGAGTGTTGGATCCCTCGGAACTAGAGGGACAGGCTGTTGTGAGGTTGCAATGTGGGTGCTCGGAACTGAACCCAAATCATCTGCAAGAACTACCAAGTCATCTTTCCAGTCCCCAGATTACAGTATTTTAGGCAATTATTCTGGATTGGAATCACATAAAAAAGGATTTTAATTTTATCAGATCTAAATCTTCATTTAATTTCTAACAATCCTATACATTCTTCTGCAAAACAGACCACTTTTAAACTGGAGATATTTATATGATGGCATAATTTTAAATAAACTACATTAATAGGTAGATCTCACAAAGAACTTAGAATCCTATTATTTGATATGTTCTTATCATCGTTTCTGAAAAAAAAAAACACCAACTCACAATTCTCATTCAAGAATAGTCTATTGATTAAGTACAGTTCTGTAAGAAATGAAATAACACAATGTTATTGTTAACATACTGGATCATCTGTTGAGCAATGGCTTTAAACTTTCTAAACTTGCCATTCCTCTACTCTAATCCCACAGGTCTCCATCACTCACAATCACCTTACTTTATCAATTCTTTTTTTTAAATATTTATTATTTATTATGTATACAATAGTCTGTGTGTATGCCGAAGGCCAGAAGAGAGCACCAGACCTTATTACAGATGGTTGTGAGCCACCATGTGGTTGCTGGGAATTGAACTCAGGACCTTTGGAAGAGCAGGCAATGCTCTTAACCACTGAGCCATCTCTCCAGCCCCCACTTTATCAATTCTTAACTCCTTCCTCAAGATTTAAATATCCTGAAAGCTACTCTGTGAACAAAATGAACAGATTAAAAAAAATCAGCTCAGCATGCTTGTCCTTGGAGGACACATGGACTCACATGCAGACGCCTACATACAGACACATACATATACACCTAACTAAAAAACAAAAACAAAAAACTAGAAGAAAATAGATAAAAGCTGGCAACGGTCCATCCATCAGAAATCTCAGAATGGGAATCAAACCTCCTCCACCCTCAGAAGGACTGCTTGAGAAACAGTCTCGATCACTACTCAAGTGTTCTAGGTAGGTTCATGTCACTCAGTACAAAACTGTCATTTACCATCCTTCACAGACAGTGTAGTTTTCCATCTCAAAGTCACCATGGTTGCTCTACAATGAAACACTGCTTTCAAGTAAAAAACTCTATCGTATGACATACAATACACACAAATGAGGTATGTATCTCAGCATTCAGTTTACCAAATTACTAACATACACCTTATTTTAAAAGTTACATTGACAATTGCAATGCCAACTTAGTACATGGTCACTGGCCCAAAAGAATTAATTGAATGGATTCCTTTCTTCCCCTGGTGGTGGTAGTAGTGGTGGCAGCAGGGATCAAAGCTGGGCCTCTCCTTTTTCTTTCTATTATCATGAAAACATTTTCCTATTACTGTGCGCGTGTATGATAGACATTAAGAGGGGAGTATGTATGTGCACAACACTCGGGAGTCAGTTCTCTCTTTCCACTGTGGGTCCTAAGGACTGAACCCAACTTATCAGACTTTGCACTTATTTCACCAGACCACCATGAAACTTCTGATAAAGGCAACAGACTCAGCCCCATGACCACAGAGAGCTAACAAGTTAGCTAGGAAGACAAAAAACGGAAGCAGCAAAATGCAGCCTCTTCCTCCACAGCCCAACAATTTTATTCTAACATCTGTGCGCTGCGCAGCAAGAAAAAAGTGCAAAATGTGAGAAACAGTCGCATGATTATGTGTGTAGGTGGTGTCCATGTGTGAGACATGTGATCTCATAGAAGCCAGAGATCACCTCAGGTATTGTTCCAAAGGTGCTACCAACCTTGCTGAGAAAGAGTCTCACTAGCCTAGAATTCAACAGCGTAGGATGCAATGGTAGGCCAGGGATATGCCAATCTCTGCATCCCTGGAGCTAAGATTACAAGTGTATAATCTCTCCGGCCCCAATATATAACTACTTAATAAACATTTATTGAATTGTGGTAACAGTGAACTAACTAGCTTCTCAGTAAAATTTATTTAAATAATTAGGTTACCTGATAATAAAAAACTCATGTGAACTGAATGCAGTCACAATTAGGCCTTTTTTCTGTGAGCTAGCTGTTGGCCAGGGAGGTCTATATAGCCCCTATAACAATACAGGCTATCTGTCCTTGCTTTTAGTTGCCCACCAAAACTAGACAGCTAAGATCCTATTGCCAAAGACAAGGTTAGTTACAGTACGTAAATAACCAACTTCCTCCCTGATAACTAATGTTAAATACTGCCAAAAGGTGTTACATGGGCTGCTGGAGAAGTCATCAGCAGTCTTATTCAACTGTGGACACTATGCTATACACTACTGACCTACCAGTAAAGTTTACTGGCACAATAAATACTAGCATGATCAACCACTTTTTGCTTCAATTCGGGGTCAGTTCACATCTAGTTCTATAAACCTGAACAAAAAAGCCCATAGCTGAGGTCACAGGCTTTAGTGAAGAAGCTACTACTATTGTTCTGCTAAATGGACCATGATGTGCCTGTCTTCTAAACATTTAATGTCTAGCCCATAAACTAGTGCTGCTGTCAGCTTTGGTCAAAGAGCTTCTTTCCACAGTGGGTAGCAGTTACTAGTCCAAGTGTGGAGAAAAAGTGACCACAGAATACTCAATCCTAAATGAGCATCTACAGTACCTTCTCCAAGACTCAGGGGACATCACGAAAGAGATATGGAGAAAATGTTCAGAGCTAAAGGATGGAGTGTTGTGGACTGCTGTCTTCCAAGCATGGCACAGACAATGCTTGCATTCTCAGCTGACAAGATTATCTGCACAAGCTTGGATCTGTCAACACTGTGAAGGACCTACAGGTTATTAGGTGAGAGAGAGACACTTTCTTCAGTGGTAGCTACTAAGAAGTTGTTCTTGTTCCTGTAAATCACCCATCATCCAAGCTCTGTAAGCAACTCTAATGAAACTCACTGTGTTAAGTACACACAAGCACACACACACACACACAAGCACACACACAAGCACATGCATGCATGGTGGTGATAAAAGGGAGATTAGTTGGATAAAGAGCAGGTTAGTGGGAGTATGAAGACTCTGATGGGAATTCTAAATCAATTATCTTATTATTGGGTTTTTTTTTAAATAAATAGTAAATTTTGGCAGTGACTTAAGCTTATTAATTTACCAAAAAGTTTATACTAACAATGAATAATAAAAATTCTGGTGGTAATTACTTCTAGGAGTAATCAAGATAGATTTAAGAAATAATCCAGTACTATAGGAAAAGCACTGTTTTGAGTGAACTGTTTTTAGTAACTCATTCAATATTCAAAACAATCCAAAGAAGGAAATACTATGTAGCCTCATTTCACAACTAAGGACACAAAGTGAAATAAACCATGTCCATTTTAGAACCCTACTGGTTACTGAGAATTCCAAGCCAGGATATGTGCTGCAATTTAAATCCAAGAAGCTTGATCAAGCAAGATCTCTGACCCCACTTGAAAGATTTAAGGACACCGAGAATTCTGGGAATCACTCCACATTTATCCTTATCTATTCTTCCTACATCAAGGCAGACTAAAAATGAGAACCAATACTGAAAGGCACACAACTTCTAGCAGTGATAGAAGCATATACAACTTTCTCATTCAACATTTGTAACAGGTATTTTCTAACACCTTTTTAAAAATTAAACTTTTATAGAGATGATATGATTTGTTCCAAATTGGTAGATTTATATTAAATCCATGTAGATTAAAATCTCATATATGTTCTCATTATTTAAAATATCCATAAGTTCTTCACAATCTTAAATTGTTAAATAGCCTTTGTTTATTATGCTTTTCTAAAACACTATAGAAAAGTTCTGTAAATGTGAAAATTAAAAGCATTTGTTTCATTATTAAATTTAAAAGTTACAGGGCTTTGGGAGTATAGTTCAGTGGTGGAACATTTGCCTAGGCCAGTGGTTCTCAACCTTCCTAATGCTGTGACCCTTTAATACAGTTCCTCATGTTGGGGTGACCCAAAAATCACAAAATTATTTCATTGTTACTTCATACTGTAATTTGGCTACGGTTATGAATCATAATACAAATATCTAATACACAGGCTATCTGATGTGCAAGCCCTGTGAAAGGTTCAATCAAAAAGGGGTTGAAAGCCACTGCCCTAGGCAATCCCCAGTTCCACTAAAACAAATAAAATGCAGGAGGTGTTGGGGTGTCTCAGCTTATAGAGCACATGCCTGGCATACTCAAGGCCCTAGTATCAATTCCCAGCATAGAAAATAAAGAGATAAACAAAGAAAGCATAAATAAATTTCTTTTAAAAAAGTACAATCTCTTAGACAAGGCTGGTAATATCATATGCATCGGGCCTACCTCTAGCTATGCTCATCAAATGTAAGATTATTATTATTTTAAAGTCTATAGTTTTAAGAAAGAAAAGAGGGGGTGGGTGGAGCCAAGCCCAGTAGCACAAGTTTATCATTCCACTGAAGCAGGAGGATTTCCATTCAGTGTCTGCACAGGCTAGAAAATGAATTCCAGGTCAACCTGGTCTACCTGGTGAGATCCTAGCTCAAAACAAAATGTAAAAGGAGGCTGGGGAGACAGTGACCGAGTGCCTGCCTAACACATGCAAGAAGGCCCTAAATTCAATCCCTGCTGGGGGATGAGATCGAGGTGAGGACCACAGGCATCCCTCACTCTTTCTAAGAGTGCAGACTCATGAGTCTCACTTTAAAAGATTTCTTTCAATCTTCTTAAAAAATGTTTAGGGACGGGCATGTCACGTATATGGATACAGAAGAGTCACAGGGCACCTATGGAGAATCAGAGGACAACTTTGCAGAGTATGTTCTTTCCTTCCACTTTTGAGTAAGTTCCAGGGATCAAGTTATGTGGGATGCCCCTCTGTATGCTATGATTATGTTTTATTATCATTAATAAAGAAGCTGCTTTAGCCTGTGGCAAGGGAGAATATAGCTAGGCAGGAAATCCAAGCAAAGATAAAGGGAAAAAGAAGGCAGAGTAAGAGAGACACAGGTAGCCACCGGAGAAGCAAGATGTGAGGTAACAAGTCACGAGCCTCTTGGTAAAATATGTAATAATAGTAATGGGTTAAGTCGTAAGAGCTAGTTAATAATAAACTTGAGCTAATAGGTCAAACAGTTTGTAATTAATATTAAGCCTCAGAATGGTTATTCAGGAACTGGTGGGCGGGAGAGAAACCTCCAGTTACAATCACACTCAGGTCTTCAGGCTTCTTGGCAAGTGCTTTTATCTACTGAGCCTTTGTGCTGATCCCCCAAACTTTAAAACTGGGTTATTTTGGGGGGGGGGGTGTGACAGGTTCTCACTATGTAGCTCCAGCTATCTGTCTTGGACCTCACTATGTAGACACAAACTCAAGAGATCTGCCTGCCTCTGCCTCAAGTGCTGGGATTAAAGGCATATGTCAATATACCCTGCTAAGTTTAAATCTTTGTAAGTTCAAAATCTTCAATATTAACGAGACATTTATAACTCTAGAAGAAAACTGAAATATTACTTAGAAGTTTTAAAGTCAGCAAGATTAGCTCTCATTAGATTGTATTCTAACAATCTGATGATTCCATTTAACTGAAATGGAAAGTTGAATAAAGCCACACCCATCTACTCTCCAACAAGCAGCCAGCCAACTAATACCTTTCTGGAAATAGTAGGTCCCTTAAGAGATACTACTGAAAAACTCCCCACAAAACCTCCCCCATTAGCCTAGAAGACACACTTGCTACAAACCTTGTTAGCTTTGCCATCTGGATACATCATCACCTCTTTTACTGCTCAGCCTTGCTAGCCCTGTTCTAGTCACACAGCTAGTTTATCTGGACACTAACTGCAAGGGAAAGTTTGTCTTCTCTTAGGCTGCTCAGTTCTTCCTCACTCTTTAGATATGAGCTCTATCTTTTCTGCCTCAAACACCAGCTAACTTCTCTGACTTGGTCTAACCGTTTTTACACACACTCCCAATAACACGCCTCTTTCCTATATGATGCTAACATACTAGCATTTATCTGTGATTATCATGGGCCTCCTACTCCAACTTAAAGTACTCCCTCCTGGACCCACATTCTAGACCCTGGCACCTACAACTATTCCACCTCAGAAATATTAAATTCTAACCAGTACTGTTCTACTACAACAAAATACATTCCTTAAATACAAACTGGCTCACTTGCACTTAAATATGGGAATGGTGTTAGCATAATAAAAACACCATTTGGTCTATAGCAGTTATTTTTTTCAATACACTGATAAATTTTAAAAGTTTAGCAATATGCAAAGGCCCTGAGTAGAAAGAGCTAAGATTCCTACAGAAGTATGTACAGTGCCCAAAACCATCAGGACAACAATGTAAGGCCACTAAGGTTCCCTCTGTGAGTGCAGACTCCTGCATCTCACTTCCAGCACACATGGATGGCAGCATGAGAAGATGGCAGCATGAGAAAATTAGACCACAGTCACACAGGATGTGACTTTTATCAGCTTGAGTTCCGTAGACAGTTTACTTTGCCTTTACTTAGTCTTCATTAGTTTGCAAAGTCACCAAGGTCAACACTTTCCCCTCTTCCCTGAGGTTATTTCAAACACGCAGTACCCAGTTAAGATTATTTTATCAAGGTGGGTGTGGTGGTAAACATCTATAATCCCAGCACTTGGAAGATAAAGAAAGAAAATCAGGAGTTCAAAGTAGTTTTCAGCTACACAAAGTGAGCTCAAGGCCAGCCTGGGCTACTATGTGAGACCCTATCACAGTGGTTCTCCACCTTTCTAATGTTGTAACCCTTTTTAACACAGTTTCTCATGCTGTGGTAACCCCCAAGCATAAAATTAATTTTCATTGTTACTTCATAACTGCAATTATGCTACTGTTAAGAATCACAATGCAAATATCTGATATGCAAGACATCTGATATGTGACCCTGAAAGGGTTGTTTGACCCCAGAGGTCACAACCCGTGGGTTGAGAATCATTCCCCTATCAAAAAGAACAGCAGAGAGGTGAGTGAAAAGAAGGGAGGGAGAGGAAAATGAGAGAGGGTGGACGGGACCTAGACTACTGGGCCCAGTGGTGCTGGCCTGTCACCCAGCTACACAGAGTTCTGAAGGAGGAGGCTTGCAAATCAACAACTACTCACCAGCATGAACTGAGATTCTACTTTATAAAAAAAAAAAAAATGAATCACATTCTGCATTCTACACTGGGATTTTGGCTGTCTCCTGAGTTTTTAACTTGAGTTCACTATAGTTTTTGGTATTACAAAGTTCTATGGTTTGCCTAAAACCATGTATCCACACACAAGGTATTTTCATTGTCCTAAAAATACCCTCCATGCTTTATCTATTTGACCTCATTCCTTGGACAATCAGTCTTTTTTAACTCTCTACAGTTTTGCCCTTTCTACTTAGACATTTTATTTTTTTGTTCACTTGTTTTTTGTTTTTTTTTTTTTTTTTTTTTTTTTTTTTTGAGACAGGGTCTCTCTGTGTACCTCTGGCTGTCCTCAAACTCACAGGGATCCACCTGCCTCGGCCTCCCTGAGTGCTGGAATTAAAGGCATGCACCACCACTGCCCGGCCTACTTAGACCTTTAAAACAGGTTGCTTTCTCTTAGGAATATGTAAATCAAACTCATGCATGTCTATATGGACTAATAGCTCATTTTACTAGTGACTGATAACATCCCATGACAAACTTCTTACGTGTCTTGATCCTGTCACCATTACTTTAAGATATTTTGGTTGCTATCAGTTTTAAAGACCATGAATAAATTTGCTGCAAATATTTAAAGGCAGGGCAAGGGGTGAGCTCAGTATAGTCTTGCTTAATCATGCTCAATTTGGAGGGGGGGAATTAGTTCACATGCAAGTTTAAAGTTTCAGATGAGTTGATATGGTAAAAATTTATTTGGTTCTGTCAGAAACTGCCAAACCATTTCCAAAGTGGCTGTATCATTTTGCATTCACCCACTAACAATAACTTGGGTTTCTGTTATTAGACATCCTCACCAACAACCGGAACACCGTCATGTTTTTTTTTTTTTTAAAGAGGCTTTTCATTTCAATTAACCAGGTGTCAAGCACTTACACCTTGAAGAATGAAGTCCAAGACCCAGGATCTAAGCCTGCAGAGTCAGTCCCATGCTACAGTGGCACAGATGTTGTGGGGACTGAACCAGGATGGTAGATCACTGAGTGTGACAGCCATAGCTCTGCACTCTGCTGGCTCTTACCAAACAAAGCTCACACTCTTTGGTGACTATGCCAGCCCCAAACTCCCGGGATCCTGTTATTTTTAAGCACAGTTGAGTGGAAAATAGGGTTTTCTCAGCAATGCATTTGTGGAACTGAAGCAGAAAAGCCTATTGTCTTCTTATACAACACTTTCTGAAGACCTCACTTCTAAACTTTATCTAATTCTCTGAATCTTTCCTTGGGGTTTTTCCTTTCCTTTCCTTCCTCTTCTTCCAAGACAAGCTTGCATGGGAATCTCTTCAAAGGCTTCAAAAGCCCTGGATTTTCTTCCTAAGACTATCCTTCCACCACACCAACCAGAAAAGCTACAGCCATGGCCTCTTATGGGTCTCACAGTCCACCTTCCCTGCTCACCCGAGCAGTCAGCCTCTGCTGAGAGGTCTAACAAGGCGGCAAACAAACACTACTGCAAACTCAGAATACCACCTGGCCTTTCCCAGGGCTACTAAGGACGTGTTCAGAAATCTCCCTCCAGTCAAGCTGTTCCAATTATTCAAAAAGGCTCATCTACATCTTCTTTATTCACGGCAGAGTAAGTTCAGGGAGCCTATTTTGTGAAGAAAATGGGAGGCCATTAGATGTGGTAATAGTCAGCTCTCCTTCTGCTATTCCAAAGTCCACACCAATTTAAGAATGCCACTACTACTGGAGGAACAGAAGGTTTTCTCCTCTCCAGGACCAGTCACCACCTGTGCTTTGCACACTCCTCCCAGCTTTGACCCCATCAGTCTGCAAGCTAAATACCTTCAGCCATTTTCTTTTTAATTTCACCTCAACCTTTAAGAGCACAATATCCCTAAAATGTATACACTTTTCTCATAAAGTTCTGTACCTCTGTGTTAAAAACTATTGTCAGTATTGTATTAAGGCTGGTAGTGAATAATTTATTTCAAAGTAACAGAAAAGGCCTTGCTGCTATCAATTTTATTTATTAAATTTTTATAATTATTGAGACACCAAACCTTGAATTAAAATCATAGTCTCATGCTTCAGCTTTACCTACAAACTAAATGAAGACTGACTTGGAAATGATACAACTGTTCCGAACAGATCTTTCAGATTTTAAGAAGTCTTGATTATGTGGGATTTTCATCTATCCTGATATCAGAATCTAGCCCTCTGCTAAAATGTAACCAATTGCCAGTCATTAAAAACAGACAGCACAAACCGGGCGGTGGTGGCGCGTGCCTTTAATCCCAGCACTCGGGAGGCAGAGGCAGGCGGATCTCTGTGAGTTCGAGGCCAGCCTGGTCTACAGAGCTAGTTCCAGGACAGGCTCCAAAGCTACAGAGAAACCCTGTCTCGAAAAACAAAAAAAAAAACAAAAAAACAAAAAAAAAAGACAGTACTCAGGAGGCAGAGGCAGGCGGATCTCTGTGAGTTCGAGGCCAGCCTGGTCTACAGAGCTAGTTCCAGGACAGGCTCCAAAGCCACAGAGAAACCCTGTCTCGAAAAACCAAAAAAAAAAAAAAAAAAGACAGTACTCAGGAGGCAGAGACAGGCAGATCTCTGTGAGTTTGAGGCCAACCTGACCTACAAGAGCAAGTTCCAGGACAGACTCCAAAGCTACAGGGTTTAAAAAACAAAATAATAATAATAATAATAATAATAATAAACAAACAAACAAAAAAACCAACCAGATCTTTTTCCCCTTAATTTTCTCAAGTGTGCTCTATGTGCCGTATCCTCTCTATTTGGACCCTTCCACACATATTGTTTCAATCCCTGCCACCTGGGTTTTGTTCTTATCATGAAACCCAAAACGCTCTCTCAAAGGCTACAATGATCTTATTCCAAATTCAGTAATAAATGGTCCAGGCCTATTCCATACACACTACACTATACACACACTAGGGCCTTTTCCACCTTTCTCATTCCCCCTGCTCAGGTCCTGTGACACTACTCTCCTTCCACTCAGGTTCCTGGAAATGAATGGTTTCTTCCTGGGCCCCCACCTGCCTTTTAATGATGGATGCAGTACATGTTCTGCCTCTGCCATGGCTTTCTCACTCCATACACTCCAACACTTTCAGTTTCAACTACCACCTCAAGATGAGTCCTTAAATAGGACTAACAGAGAAGCCCTCTCTCTTTCCAAGCTTCAGGTGACTTACGCACCCTTCCTTAAAAACAGGACCCAGACTATGCTGTTGCTACTTCAGCTTGCATTTTATAATTACTCCCAATCCAAACTAACTCAACACAGCTGTGAGGGGTTTGAGTGGCACTGTCCCTCACAGGCACATATGTTTGAAATTGGCTCCCAACTGTTAGAGCAATCTGGGAAAGCTGTGGAACCTTTAAGAGGTGGCATCCACTGAGCTGGAAAAAGTGAGTGGCTGGGGGCAGAACAGAGGCCATTCCAGCTCTCCTTCAGTCTAACTGCAGTCTACTTCCCGATCCATAGTGATGTAAGCAAATAGCCCTCCACACCTGGCCTTCCCCACTATAGAGGACTGCCTCCCCTCTCAAGAGTGGACAGAGTAAGTCAATCCTACCCCATGGGACTTCTGCCAGTTATTTTGTCACAGTGATGAGAAAGGTAACTAATCTTTCTCATCTGGTAACTAACCAGCACCCCATCTGAAGACTACCAGCTCACATAGCAACAGCCCGTGAAAAGCTCTATCCAATAAACTAAGAATTAGCTCAGCAGACACCATAGGGCCCCAGGACTTCAAATGGGGAAGGAAAGATAAACCGGCCATGGGGGAGATCCAAAATCTGCAGCTGTAGTTGGGTCTCAACTACAGTGGATTTCCAATCACTAAAAAGACCCTTGAGTCTGCTCCTCTTTAGGGCTTTTTCCCCTTTTCAGCATCTCCTGGTTTCCATTAAGATCTCAGATTCAAGGGGGCTGGAGAGATGGCTCAGTGGTTAAGAGCACTAGCTGCCCTTCCAGAGGTCCTGAGTTCGATTCCCAGCAACCACATGGTGGCTGACAACCATCTGTAATGAGATCTGGCACCCTCCTCTGGCGTGCAGGCATACTGGAGGCAGAATGTTGTATACTTAATAAATAAATCTTTAAAAAAAAAAAAAGATCTCAGATTAAAGTTCCCACTTCTGGAACCTAGTATGGTGGCATACACCTTTAATCCCAGTATTCAGAAGGATGAGAGGCAGGTGGATCTCTGTGAGTTCCAGGCCAGCCTGGTCTACATAGGAAGCTCCTGTTTCAGAAACAAACAAAATGTTCCCATTTTCACCTACCCCAAAGATACTGTGAGATAGCACTAACATCTTCCAACCTATTTGACTCAAGGTTTACTTTAAGATCTTCAACAGAGCTAGAAAAAAATGAGAGCAAAGACTTAGGCCTTGGTTTCTCCATTATCCTTGATTTCTCCATTATTCCTCCTATCTCTATTACCTTTAAACTCTCATCATATACATATATGTGTGTGTGTGTGTGTGTGTGTGTATATATATATATACATATATATATATATATATATATATATATATATATATATCTTCTCTGCCCCTTCCACTGATCAAGACATTAAAGCAACAGTTTCCTAAAGAAACTAAATTTTTTGTCTTATACATTTGGATCTCTATTTCAATCAGCTGTGAGGTCTGACAAAATAACAATGTGACCCAGGCACTTTCTGTTTAAAACCTGATGATTCTCCAGCGCCCACAGAATAAGGTCTCTAAGCCTTTGCTCTCATCTTTTAAGTTTTACCACTAAGCTTAACTTCTCAAAGAAATACTCATGACTGAATCTCGAATTCAGTGGTTTTTCAACCTCAGAGGTTCGAATGACCCTTTCACAGGGGTCTCTTGTCAGAGATCCTGCGTATCAGATATTTACATTATGATTCTTAACAGTAGCACAGTTACAGTTACGAAGTAGCAATGAAATAAGTTTATGCTTGATGGACCCCACACACACACACACACAACATGAAGACTTATATTGAAGGGTCACAGCATTAGGAAGGTTGAGAATCACTGCACCCCTTCCCAGGGTCAGTCTAAGTTAGATGCTCCTGTCTTCCACAGTATCCTCTGACATTTCCTTACTACTCCATTTTATGTTCTTTCTGTGAGGTCAAAGACGGTATTTTAGTCATCTTTAAGCCCAGAAACCAGTGCCAAGTAAACATGTAGAAATGAAATGAAAGCTTAAATGAAAGAATGAATGAGTAAACAAGGTATGCACACAAACCACAATTTTCTGCCCCATGGCAACTGCTCAATTATCATTACTGGTATCTAGTTTTTTCTGAGTATAATTATTAAATTCAACCAAAGCCAATTTATCAAAACCTTAGCAAAGAGATTCCCAGGGAAAACTCAGTTCGCTTTTAATTCTTTGATTTTTTTGTTTTAATACAATATCTTGCTCTGAAGGTTGGGTTGGCCTAGAACTCCTACCTCTACCTCTCACATATTCTGAGATTACAAGAGTTTACCACCATGCCCAGTAAAATTCCTTGATTTAAAGATCTCTTAAATCGCCCTGTGAGAATGACAGTTATCTTCCTTAATCACTCTTTACTCTTATTTTATGATCTCTCACTGATCCTGGAACTGACTGTTCTCTGATTAGTAAGTCCCCAAGATACACCTGTGTCCATATTCCCCCCTACAAACCCCAGGAGTTTCAGGCATACAATGACAGGCCCTGCTTTCTCTGGAGTGGTAGGGATCCGAACTCTGGTTCTCATGCTTATATAGCAAGCACTTTACCATCTTCTCAGCACCCCTATAATCCTTAATAGGCCCTTGTCCTTTTAAGCAAACATTTGTTAAAATATTTGTTCAGATTTAAGGAAAACAAGGTCAGCAAGAGGGCTCAGTGAACAGGAGTGCTGCTCACAATCTAAATTCAATCCCTCAGCTCCCACAAGATAGAAAGAGAACAAACTTTGGAAGTTGTCCTCAGACCTTCACAAGTACATGTCCACAACACACAATCACACATGCATGCACACACATAAATAAAAAAATAAAGAAAAAATACAAAAATTATAAGCAATTATATAAAAATGAATAACTTCAGGGACTTGGTTCAGCAATTCAAGAGAACCTTATGCTTTCCTAGGACCCAAGTTTGGTTCCTAGCACCCACACCAGGAGGCTCACAACTACCAGTAACTCACTCCAACTCCAGGGGATCCAATGCCCTCTTCTGGACACCAAGGCAAACGCATTCAGGCATACATACCTCCCTACCCCCACACCCTACACACATAAAAACAGTATCTACTTAGAGATTTGAAAGCTGCTTCAATTAAAAGGTACAATTCACTATTCTATCACTTCCTCAAATTCAAGTTTCAGTTCTCTGGCGTCTGTATGAAGCATTTTAAATTAGGAGTATCAAGGAGTCCCAACTTTTTTTTTGTTTTGTTTTTTTTCGAGACAGGGTTTCTCTGTGGCTTTGGAGCCTGTCCTGGAACTAGCTCTGTAGGCCAGGCTGGTCTCGAACTCACAGAGATCCGCCTGCCTCTACCTCCCGAGTGCTCGGATTAAAGGCGTGTGCCACCACCGCCCAGCCAAGGAGTCCCAACTTTTCTGAAGCATGATTGCATTTCAGTTACCTTTTCCCCCAGAGGGAAATGCCTTTGAGCACAACTGTCTTCAGAAATGTGAAATTATGCTCACACAAATGGAATGAAGTCGTAAGAATAAAACAAAGATCACAAAATTTGGAGTCAGCAAAAACTTTTAAATTTTCTTTAAATTTTTAAAAATTTATTTTACTTTATATGTAAAAGTGTTTTGCCTGCATACATGTATGTGTTCCTGATGCCCAAAAAGGTAAGAAGAGGGCATCAGATTCCTTGGAACTGTAGTTACTTATGGATGGTTATGAGCCACCATGTGGGTGCTAGGAATTGAATCCAAGTCCACTGCAAGCTCAACAAGTGCTCTTAACAGCTGAGCCATCTCTTCAGCCCCAGAAAATTAATTTTTAATCCTGACTTGTGACTGAAAAAAATCTAACCTTCAGGTGCTCCCACTTTCCAGATCTACTTGTCTCTGTAAAGCATCCTGATAGTGATAGCACACATGTTATCTGAACCCAATTTTCATTAAATGTTTCTTAATTATTAAAAATAGTTATAATTACATCTAAACCTGTCACCTTAAAAATCCGTCAATATCAACAATTTTTGAAATAAGAGGATCATCTCGATAACAAATGTGTGACTGTTAAGTAAAAAGCCTCAAAAAAATTTCATATAAAGCCAGCAAGGTGGCTCTGTGGGTAAAGACTCCTGCCAACAAGTCTGATTGACGGGAACCTAGGACCCACATGGTGGAAATAGAGAACCTACTCCTAAAACTTGTCCTGTGAGATCCACACGTGCACCATGGAGCACCCGAGCACCCCACCCACCCACACACACACACACAAAGAAAAAACATACACTATTCTACACACACGGGGACTCTTCTGCAACTCAATTCATTTTATCTAGGTATCTGTCATTATTGACATGGGATCTTTAGGTCACTAAAGAAACTATTTCCATCAGCAATTCCGACTTAGAAAACATTGTTCAGAGAAAAAGAAATCAAGATCATCATTCTTGGAAAACAAGTATGATTAATCTTTTAAAATTCTGTAATACAAAAAAAATGCCAATAGAATAACAATTTTGTGTTTAAAAAAAATCAAGGCAGTACAAGGATACATTACATAACACATCTATACTTATTTGTGACTTTTAAGTTTTATTATTCACTACCTACAACACTTCATTTTTGCTACTAAGTCAAAGTTGCCCAGAATACTTGGTTTCCTCTCAAAAGACACACAGGAAAAATAGTAACAAAAGAAAACACACAGACTTTAAAATAATAAGACTAGATGAAGGTTTAGAAAAGAGACACCGTCTTTGTAACATGGGGAAATGAGAAACAAAGAGATAAAAACAGGGAGAAAATATGACAACAACAAATCTGCTCTTCCAGAATGAATGGTTTATGTTTATAAAACAGAGATGTTTCCAGAAAGTGAATCTCCGTGTTACACAACAGAAAGTAATAAAAAGGCCAACAGGAAAAAATAATTACGAAAACAGTACCATAATAGTCAAACCCCAACCACATAAACACACACTTGTCTCTGGCCCAGATGATTAATTTTACATGAAAGAAATAAATACAACTAATCAAGGCATGTTATAATGTTAAATAAAGCCATAACCGTGAGTCTTAAGCTACCATGGAAATTTCCTTAGGGACTATGTAGCCCAACTCCCACAACACTCAGAAGAAACTGAGGCTCTCTTTTAACATACCTAATATTGCCAGAGCCTGCCAGGACTCAGGAAACCTATGATTCTTTGTTCACTAATCTCCCCTACATACAGTCTCTGCTTTTAAAAGCTTTTTATTGACCATAAACCACAAATTTAAAATGGTAAAGTTTTGTCAAATCTAACAAAAGCATTCTGGCAGCCAAAACAGAAGTAAACACTTCGTAACATAGCACTCACTGTTCACACAAATTTAAAAACAAAATTAAGTAATAATCCAGGAAGAAATCAACAAAATGTCCTAACTAAAAGGGGAAAAAAAAAAACCTTCAGTATTTTGAAATTTTCAGCCACTTAGATCAAGGAACATAACGTTCGAAATAGTAAGCACTTTTTTGGACCTATGGCAAGAATAAAAAGGAATGTTCAACAAGGCCTATCTTTGTGTAGTCTTTATAGCCAAATCATTCAGATTTCTGCTGCCATACTCCTCGTCAATTAAATAGTAGCAGATTTATTAAGATTCTTATCAAACCCCAGTTCTGAATGCTTCCCGAATCTTATCGCAAGGTTGTTTATATCCTTTTACACGCTTGTCACTAAGATCCGAAGACCCTTCCTTCAGAGCCAATCAAAAAGAACCTGCTCGGAATGTAAAAGCTCCTGCTTTTAGGTTTAGGGCCTGAAACACAGAATGTGCTTCCAAACTGACACCACTGCATTTATTTTTACCCCTTTCACGCAAGTAAACTAGACGCATGCCTTCAATCTGAGCTACAATTCAAAAAACCCCTACTGCCATTTACAATTTCCTATACAACCGATTTGTTTGAAGCTTTGTTTTAACCAAGGAAAAGTGGGGATGGGAGGGAGCAGTAGCCTAAGGTGCTTAGGTTGCTAACTGCAGGTGCAAAATAGGAGCCAATTTTCTTCAGAATGCTAAATAACATGTTTGAAAACCCTTGTTTTCAACAAAACTTCATGTAACATCAACCCGGAAACACAGGGCATTTCCCACCCGGAGGGGCGGGTTTCTGCTCCCCAAAGAAAACAGCGAATCCTAAGGTTTCCCTCTCACCCTCCCGGTTGCTTTCAATAAGGTGCAATGATGGCCAACTTGGGCCCCTTGTCCTTTTGTCCCCCTAGACAATCTCTGGCCTAATTTGGGACAAATCCGCCACAGATCACGCCTCCCTCCCCCTTCCTGTGTATCTCTGCGCTCCCTTAATTAGAAACTGTACCTCGGAATCGTGCCTCTCACCCCCGCTGCGTAAGAGGAGACCGCCTGACCCTCCACCTGGAGAACAATGTAACCCAACTCCGGCCCGTAGATTTATCTCGGGGAAATCGGAAGGTGCGAGGTGTCCCGTCATCCCGGATTCCCCTCCAAGCGTCCAGCTCCCGGCCTAGGAATCCCACCTCCTCCCCACCTGGGGGACCCACTCTCACCTTCCCTCGCCCAGAGCCTCGCCCCGCACCGTCGGATCTCTCCGCGGGACCCCGCGCCCCGTACCTTTGTAGTGCACCCGCAGATTGTTCTGCGAGAGGCCGATATAGCTGAACTTGTCCTTCGGGCTCCAGGACCGGGGCAACGGCGTCTCCTGCTCGTCCACGGCCGGGTAGAGGCGCTTCAGCCGCCGCTGCAGTTCCTTCTCCTGCTCGTTGAGGGCCGAGTCGCCGTGCGGGAAGGGGGCCGCGGCGCTGCTGCCCGCCGCCAGGCCCGGGGCCGGGACGCCTGAGGCCGAGCCGGGGCCCGCAGCCAGGCCGGGCGGCGCGCTGGCGGGGGCGGCCGCCGAGGCGGGGGGCGGCGGCGCGGCGGTGGCCGGGGGCGGCGGCGGCGGCGGATGGAGCAGCAGGGCGGCCGCCGCGGCCCCCAAACCTCCGCCGGGAGAGCCGGCCGGAGAGGAGCCGGCGCTGGCGGCCGCGGGCGCGGGTAGGGCGACTCCGGAGCCCGGGGCCCCGGCGGCGGGCGGCGGCGGCGGCTGCTGTTGCGGCGGTGGCGGCGGAGGCTGCCCGGACATCCCGGCCGCGACTCAGTCTGCGGCGGCTCCACTCGTCCCTGCTTCTTCCTGCTGCTTCCCGGGGGCGCTGTGGCTGCTGCCGCCGGCACCAGGCGCCCAGTGTCCGCCCGCCCCGGAAGCAGGCGGCGGGCCGCGCGGCCCGGCGGAGCGCGGCGGTTGAGGCGACCGGCCGCGGGCGGGAGGGCAGGCAGGCGAGAGCGACGGAGCGTTAACCCGGAGCTGACGGGCGCGCGGCCCGGGGGCGACGGGATGAGACGGCGAGGGACGCGGACGAGCTGGCGGGCGGGCGGGCGCGCGGCCCGGGGCGACGCGGTGAAGCGGGGAGGCTGCGAAGGGTGCGGGCGGCCGCGACGGCCGCTGCTCTCGCGGCTGTTTCCCGGCAGGCGGGCGGGCGAGCGGCGCGAGACGCTGCGCGCGGGCGGCGCCAGGCGAAGGGGCGGGCCGCAGCGCGAGGGGCGGGCCGGGTGCGCGCGCGGACGGCTTCCTCGGCGGCCTAGGGCTGGCGGGCGCGGGCACGGGGCTCCGGTGGCCGCAGGACCCTCGCCCCGCCGGTCGGCGGCCCGCACGTCTTGCCGTGTAGTCGTCCCCCCCTCAGCCGCGGGGAGCCCGCGTCGCGCCCAGGCGAGAGCAATCGAGCTCCGCTGGGCCGCCGGGAGCTGAGCCCCGGGTTCCTAACGCCTGAACGCTAGCGGGTCAATAAAAGGGCCCCTAGAAACCGTTTCTGAAGGCGAAGTCTCTCGCTTCAAATAGTGACTCTCTCACTAATTAATTAATTGGTTAGTTTATGAGGAGTCCGAGCGAACTTGATGGAGGGAAAGGCACGTTAGGAACACCAGTCAAGACCAGCGGATCGTCAAAGGGCAGGGACGCGAACTGCGTGTGCGTTTACGAAGGGCTCTTGGAGACGTCAAAACATTTTCTAGGATTATTCATTCTCATCCTAGGCCTCTTTGTTAGATAGCAGAGATTATGCCCATGTTTTAACATTATTTACTGGGGTCAGCAGAGTTGGGGTTGGGGCTTTGTTTTTAAGGGACTTCCTACTTTGCATTTCTCAGTAGAGTGCTTGGTCAACTCATTTGGCACAATTTGCCAAGTGTTGCTCTCTGACCCCGCATAGCGTTACTATTCTGCGTTCACCACTTCCCTTTGTTTAGCTTACCCTTTCCTTAGGCGGCCAAAATCAGACTTCACACAAAATCATGTCAGCTACATGATACAGATCCTGTTTGCTTCCCGAGATGATGGTAACCATTGGGCCATATAAGCACGGAGTGTTCGGCTGAATGGAGAACTAGTTATTTTGTTTTTGAAGAGCATGGGCCAATGGTGATTTAATTGAAGACTGCCATAGCGCCTGGCCAGAACTTGCTGTCATTCTCCCTGATTTCCATCTTAAGTTACCCACACTAGACATCCTATTGTTCTTTATTTAAAAAAAAAAAAAAAAGCACGTAACTCTAAGCTATGGTCTGAATTCAAGTCACAGCACACTTACATGAGACCATTGCATGTAAAGCACACTGAAACTTTCATTTATATAAAATAGCAATGAGTTCAAGGGAAGCCATGTTCTTCTACATGTTGGTAGCCAAGTTAGAACATATGGGCTCCGAGCCTCATCAAACTTTCTTAAAAGAGTCATCAAGATTTTACTCATGAAAGGTACTAATCTTTTTTTTTTTTTTTTTTTNTTTTTTTTTTTTTTTTTTTTTTTTTTTTGGTCAGAACTTTTTACATAGCCTAGGCATTGCTAAGGGAATAAAACTCTAAAACCTTGTTGGAAGCTTTTTCTTGGAGGGACTGGTGTCCTGCAGGCAGCCTCAAAAATCAGTGAAATGTGAGCGGCTGCTGTCAAATGCCACTTTCTCACAGCAGCAGAGGAAGAGAGCGTCAGGGATGCCAGTTCGATGGGTATTTATGGGCACAAAAGTAACACACAAAACTAACTAGGCTAAGGAGATGGCCCAGTCGGTAGAGTGCTTGCTGTACAAGCACGAAGACCTGAGTTCAAGCCCCAACACCTACATTAAAAAAAAAAAAAGTGGGAATGTGGTCGCCCCCACTTGTAATCACAGGGGAGAGGCAGAGACAAGAGGGTCCTTGGGACTCCATGACCTGCAAATCTCGCCTAAAGCACAAGTTCCAGGACAATAAGGGGGTCCCTTTCAAAAACTAAGGTGGACAATTCCTGAGGAAAAGGACCTGAAGCTGACGTCTGGCCTCTCTATATGATTGGGAGCACACACACATACACCCTAAATAAGTAGGCAGATAATAAATATAGAAGCCAAGCAACAAAGGCCAAGTGTGAAAATATTAATGGGAGGTGAACGTATAGAACAAAAATGCCCAACGTGAGCAGGGTGCCACGGGATTATGGTTACAGGAGCACGTACTGCGTAGCTGCACTATTCTTCTTGAAAAGCCTCCCTTTCTGGCTGTGGAATTGCTAAAAGAGAGCCAAGCGCTTAGATGAAGGCACCACTCCCCACCCCTTTCATACTAGTCGGTGGATCTCAGGCCCAATTTCAGACACTCCCTGGAGGCTGCTTCCACAGGCAGAGGCTTAAACAAAGATTTTATGGCCTTTTTAAAATGTGGTTTTACCGACACAGAAAAATGACTATGATGTGCTAAATGAAAAGAGGCTATCCAATAATTATAGCACTGTCCAAATCGTTACCAAAAGACATGAAAGAACGTCATAAAATGTTTCAATGACAGACAATTAAAATGTATAATTAAAAATAAATTATTACAAAGTATTATAATTGTAATAGACAACTGGTAAAAATCCATTAGCCACGAACTTGATCACTCTTCTTGGGCCTAGAGTATTCCATCTTTATCATATATTACTATAATATTTCTGTTCTGAAAACGTCTACTGAGTTTCTCAGGAACAAATGGCAAGAGCCAGATCTGGTTATCCTAAGTAGACCGGGAACCTAATGGAAACAAATTGGATGGCTCTCCGAATTGATCAGAAATCTGGACAACCAGAGGGACAAAGGTCAAGAAGATTAGGCCCAGGCCCTGAACAGACACAGAAGTCACCCCCAAATAAGAGCACTCTCTGCTCTCTGATTTCTGATCCTTCTCATCTCCACACCACCCACACACATTTCAAAGCTGGTGAGCACACATCTCCTGCCCATGCCAGTAACTGCCAATAGACAGACAGACAGACAGACAGACAGCTTAATCCAAGTGTCATAGGTATGCTAGCTTAGTAGGGATAGTATCAGCTCAGGATAGCCCGGCAGTGGCTGTAGTCCTCACAGTCCATCCTCCCAGAGAGTACTCATTGAGTATCTGACGTCTCGCTTTCTGACTATGGCCTGACGTGGAGTAGTCAAAAACAGACTGCCCTGGTGGGAAAATGACCCTTCAGAGGGTGTTCAGTATCAGGAAAGAGCTTCAGACACTGGTCAGCTTCACGTATGTCCATGATAACATCCTTCCTTCTATGTACTGAAAGTTGGCACAAAATGTGTGCCAAGATCTAGAATATGAGTTTATGGTTTGTATTAGTTATCAATTGCTGGATAACAAACACCCCCAAACTTAGTGGCTTAAAAATTTGTTATTGAACAGTATCTATGAAGCAAGTTTCTTCTGTCTTAGTTACTATTCTATTGCTGTGAAGAGACACCATGACCGAGGTAACTCATATAAAAGAAAGCATTTAAATTGGGGGCTTGCTCAGTTTTAGAAAGTTAGTCCATGATCACCAAGGCCGGAAGCATGCAATCAAGCACTGTGCTAGAGAAGTAACTGAGAACTCACAATTCGATCTGAAAGTTGTAGGCAGAGAGAGAGAGAGAGAGAGAGAGAGAGAGAGAGAGAGAGAGAGAGAACACCTAGTGTGAGGTTTTGAAACCTCAGAGCCTGACCCCAGTGACACACCTTCTCCAACAAAGACACACCTCCTAATCCTTTTCAAACCATTCCTCTAACTAGGGACCAGTTAAGCACTCAAACATAGGATCCTATATTTTCATTCAAACCACCACACCCTCCCTGCTTCAGATCCTGTACTGGGTGTTTGTGTGTCAACTTAACTAGAATCATCATTGAGGAAGTTCAGTTTGTTACCCACAATATATGCGACACTCATACTCACAATGTATACTGCACTTCTATCCTAGATGGCCTCGTGACATTTCTGCACCTAGCCTGTGACCAAAACAAACAAATGCCAATAGCTATCCCAAGGGAGGGGACTACAGCAAGAAGAGGTCCAAACTGGGGTTAGCTTTCAGTTTGTGTTTATTAAGCTACCGTTACACATATAGAATGCTGTGTTGAGTATGGGAGAAAAGAAGAGAAGAAAGGGGGATTGTTGTGTGATATTTTGACCGCATTCTGACAATAAAGTTTGCTTTGAATCAGAGGGTGGAGCTAGCTACTAGCTGACCAAAATTAAACATAGAGGTTTTGGAGGACTGAGGACAGATAGAGAGATAGGAAGTAGTGGCGGGGAGCACTAAGAGAGGATCTCAGTCCTTTTGGATGGAGGAATAGAAGAGATAGGAGGTCACTGGTTGCTTTTCCTCCACGTCTCTGATTATTCAGGTTCTTACCCCGATATCTGACTCCCAATTTTTTATTGGTAAAGAAAAATAAATGCAACGGGGGATTACAGGCAATATTGATGTCAGTCAGTGAATCAGGTCTTAGGAAAGACCTGGAAGCCAGCTGATGCTCCTTAGAAACATGTGCTTCTAGTCCAAAGGCAGAGGGACCACGATCTAAAGATGGAGGGTTCTGCATCTGAGTTGCCACACTGTCTCGGACAGAACACATAGGTGCTACTGTTGGTGACTGTCACACACCAAAGGACAGTGTTGCAGAGGTCCAGAGCTCAAGGCAAAAAAGGGTCTGCTGAATCACATGGGACAATGCAAACGTGCCATTTCATATTCATGATTTTTGTTGTTGTTGTTTTTGTGGTTGTTTCTCTGTAGCTTTGGAGCCTGTCCTGGAACTAATTCTTGTAGACCAGGCTGGCCTCGAACTCACAGAGATTCACCTGCCTCTGCCTCCCGAGTGTTGGGATTAAAGGCGTGTGCCACCACTGCCTGACTCATATTCGTGTTTTTTAAATGGTTATAATTCAGGGTTCATGAAGTAAAATCCATGTGGAAAACAAGATATTTTAGAGGAAACTACATGTTTCATTCATCTGCTCTTGAAAATGTTAGACAAAAAATACAATTTTGGAGGAAATAATTTACATTAATAATGATCTAACAAGTGAATACAGTCTCAACCTCCTGATTACCCTATTATTATTTTTCTCTCCAAACTCCTGTGACTTTTCTCTGACTTGGCAAAACTTATACCCTCTTTTCCACATTAATGTCTATGTCCCTCTTATTTATTGCTAACTGACAAACAGGATGCTTTAAAATGGAGCATGCACTAGAGAGGGCAGACAGGAAGAACGCATCTCCTCCCTAGTGCTTCTGGGTCAAAGGTCAAGTTTACCACAGAATTGTAGACAAGGAAAGCTGACCCAGAAAGTCTTGAGCCCCTGGGAAAGGCACCTGCCATCCTTGGAGGTGCCATAGTCAAGTGACTGTTCTCTTGTGCAGACAGCCAAAGGCATATTTAGGAAGGATGACAGAGGAAAGGGGACACAGGAGCCAAAAATAGACAGGGTAGGGACTAGAGAAAATGATGGTGCTTTAGGGCCATGATAAATAGCTCTCCGAAGTGCCAGA
Source organism: Alexandromys fortis (assembly GCF_014885135.2). NCBI lineage: Eukaryota > Metazoa > Chordata > Mammalia > Rodentia > Cricetidae > Alexandromys > Alexandromys fortis. The sequence continues at coordinate 25,318,287 of NW_026067927.1, forward strand.
TATCATGGGGCTATAACTTGCCTACCCACTGTGGGTTGGCCCAAAAAGTGGCCGACATGCCTTTCATCAGCCATCCAGTGCCAATCAGATGAAATACACAAGCGAGGAGCACACAGATGGGGGGCCACTGGAAAATAAACCCAAGGCGTGATGTTTGCTCTACCACTGGGCATTTAACCCTAGGGCTAAAATGCATTAGTTTGGTTTCATTTTGCTTTGTGTTTTTCAGACACGATCTCTCTCTCTCTCTCTCTCTCTCTCTCTCTCTCTCTCTCTCTCTCTGCAGTCCATATCCTGGAACTGCCTTAGCCCCTTGAGTATGGTGATTACAAGGCACCACACCAGGCCCAGAACACCATTTTGGAAATAACTTACCATCCTTGCCATTAAGAAGTGTGTAATTTGTGGGAAAGAATGTTACTCACACGATCAACTTTTCAGAGTATGAAAAGTGTGCCCTAATAAAGGCAATAGTGTCAGGGAAGCCAGGTATACTGGTGGCTGTCCATTTCCTCAGAACTGGGAGACTGAGACAAGTAGGTTATGAGTTCGAGGCCAGCTTGGGCCTCAAAGCAAACCAAAATGCCATGTATGTCAGGCTAATATCACAGGAGAAAAGTATTCTCCAGCCCAACCCACTACTTTGAGTAGCATGAATTCAGGTTTTTTGAGTGTTGCTTACAGTATGGAGATAGCTGACTTTTTAAAGTCAGGACGCCTTCAGAGAAGGCACAAAATCGACTTGTGATCGGAGTACCACGGCCTAAAGTGATTTAGTGAGGCCATTTCGGAACTAATTTGCTTCATTATGACTATCTATGCTTGGGAAGGCTTTAACAATTTTCTTTGTTTCCTGTAAGCAGCTTCAAAGATTCATAAGGAAAAATATGTTCAGCAATGTGTGAGGCCTTCAGATTTCAAAGATGTTAAAACATCTGTATCTTTAAAACAATAAGGCTCTTTCAAATCCTTCAGTTGTTTTTTTTCTGCTTCAGGTCCAGGTATATAACTTAGAAATGTACATCAATTACCTAAAGACCAGTAGCACTTGCTGTGGAATTACTCGTCATCCAGGGTCCCTCAGATGCACCCTTCATCATTGTCCTGATGGAAATGAGCTTTAGGTGGTATGTGTGGTAGATAAACTGTTCCACACAGGGCTTTGACGCTCATGGGAGACCCAGGTCTCACTGAATCCTATGCCACCCCATGAAATTCAGCCAGTGTGATGGGTGTGCCTGACACAAAGGCTCTCCGGGTGTTGCATGGCTGGTAGTAGACTCAACAACCAAGGACATGCTTCCATGCAGGGCACCATCCTCTGTACTCATGGGATCCTAGGCGCTTGGTAAAATCATGGCGAGGGCATTCTGAATTGCTTCTAAAGTTGGTGTGAACAGAGGTGTTCCGTGTGCGTGCAAGTACTGCCCTTATTGGATTTGGGGATTCTCTAGGGTTTGTTTTTTGAGGGTGTTGTGTTATGTGGTTTTGTTTGCAACACCCTTCCTGTGCATCCTAGCCTGGATTGAAACTTGGGAATCCTCCTGCCTCTACCTTTCAAGTGCTGGATTTAGATGGGCATGAGTTTTCCTGGTTATATTCTCTTTCTTTCCTGTGTTGATGTGTGTGTGTGTGTGTACATGTGTAAGTATCTACTTGTGCTTGCATGTGAAGGTCTGAAGGTGAGCTTGATCCCTCTTTATTGAACCAGAGTTGCTCACTGAACTCTCACCTACTCGTCTAGATAGCCAGCTCACCCAGGACATCCCATATCTCTGCCTCCTGGGTGGTGGAAATGGCATGTTGCCACCAGGCCTGCCCATCTTTTATGTGAGTTCTAGGGATCTAAACATGCTTGAACCCCATGTGCTTTATCTACTGAGCCACCTTTCCATCCTTCCCCCTGATTATATATACAGATCAAATATACACACCCAAATATACAGATCCAGAAGGCAATTTGAGAGAGGAAACAGAAGAGACATATTTGTCGCTGTTCTGTGGCCAAGACAAAAAAAAACCCACGCCCAGCGCAACGTATAAAAGAAAAGCATTTAATTTGGGGCTCACAGTTCCAGAGGGTTAGAGTTCAGGACCATCTTGGTGGGGCATGGCAGCAGGCAGGCAGGCATGACCCTGGGCAGTCGCGGAGAGCACACATCTCATCCACAGTCAGGAAGCAGAGAGAGTTAGCTGGAAATGAATGATGTGAGCCTTTGAAACCTCGAAATCCACCCTCCAGGGACACATCTACTCCAACAAGGCCATATCACCTAATTAGTCCTTCCCCAAAACAGATCCACCAACTTCAGAACAAGCATTTTAATATGAACACTTGGGGACCAGGATCATTCAAGCCACCACATACACCAGCGGTCCTCAGCCTTCCTAATGCTGCGACCTTTAATACAGTTCCTCATGTGGTGATAACTCACAACCATAAAATTTTATTTTGTTGTTACTTCAGAACTGTAATTTAGTTACTGCTTTGAATCATAATATAACTATCTGACATGCAGAGTATCTGACATGGGATCCCTGTTCACTCCCCAAGCGGTCGTGACCCGCAGGTTGAGAACCACTGACAGACATAGAGGAAAAGGTCATGGCAAGGTGGGGTGGACGGAGATGTGGTCACAGCTGGTACATGCTCCAGCCACCCAACCAGGAGGAAGCCAAGAATGAGTCTCCCTACGGTGCTGGATCGAATACAGCTCTGAGACCGTCTTGATTTTGGCTGTCCAGCCTTCTGAGCTATCTAGCAGAGTAAGCATCCATCACAGTATCTGTTAAGGAGGGCATATAAAACCCGATGAGACAAACTGAGTCTCTTTCTGTCGTATATTCTCCCCCCTCCCCCCACCTCCTCCACATTTCAGACAGGTTATATAAGTATCTAGGCTAGTGGGAAAGTAATTGTCTGATGGAGTTACGAGCTGGGATGTATCATGCATGGTCTCTTAGGGCACTATCAGAAGGTCGCCGGTGAAGCACCGGTTATCACCTTTGAACCCTTAGGTGCCTCACGCCACGTCGACCCACTTACAAACCCAGCCTTTCCAGGATAGGGTCACCTGCTGCCAGTGTTCCAGACCAGGTCCCCACAACACTGGAGTCTGCCGTGGAATGTCTGATATAAGTGGTTGGGAGAGGGCTCCCAAATTCCTTCTGAAGAAAGGAAAAGAAACAGGATCATGAGCTGTGGGGAGCCGTGGAGCCAGGCTCAGACAGACACTCAAGCAGTCCGCCTTCAGCCTCCCTGCAGGGAGCTCATGAGCACAGAAGCATCACACAATTGTCCCTCCTCCCAGAGTAGGAGCCCAAAGCCTTATAACCTGTACTAATTACTCATTAGCTGCAAGCCATACTGCTCCCTCGGGGAGCACAGCATCCCAGAATGTGTGAGATAAGGAACCATTGGCAACCAGCACTCCCAAAAGCCTTCAGATGGGAACTGCTCAGAGCACCAAGGGCATCAACGGGGTATGTGTTTCCTATTTTCAACATTTTTTTTAAAAAAAATTCTGTGTCTAATTTTTAATATCATCTCAAAGAGTCATTTGCTCTTAAGAAATGTATGAGAGAAAAGTAATAAGAAAAGAAGAGACATATTACTGGATGTAATTGGAATTTCATAAGACTGGCAACTCCTCAGAGAGATACATTCAGCAAATATGTTCACATTTTCATACAGTAACCAGCTTTTAAAAATGTGAGTTGAAAAAGGAGCTCAAGTCCGTAAATTTGTGTGGTGGCTAATCTTGGTGGTCATTTAACCCACCTGACGAGAGGGAAGCTCAACGGAGGAATCGCCATCAGGTTGGCCGTGGGCATAGCTGTGGGGACATTTTCTCCATTTCTAATTGGTGTAGCATGCACCAGCCCACTGTGGCCCTTAGGTATGTTCCTTGGGCCAGTGAGCCTGGCTCTGTGTAGGCAAGGCAGCTGAACCTCAGCGGAGGAGAAAGCCAGGAAGCAGCATGGCTCTGTGGTCTCCACTTTGGTTCCTGCCTTCAGAGTCCTGCTTTGACTTCCCTCAACCATGGACTGTGACACAGACATAAAGCCAAACAAACCCTTTCCTCCCCCAACTGGCTATTGGTCACAACAACAGGAAGCAAACTAGGAAGGTTAGGCTGTGCCCGGACGCTTTGCCCGGGTCCCGGTCTGTATGCCTTGTTCATCTCTCCGCCAGCCACATACAGGTTTGTCTGCGTCTCCGTGGCTAATTCTCAGTCTGTACTGACTCAGTAGGTACAAGTCACACGCGCTTATTGCTTTTTAAGTGTGTCGTTTCTAGTTGCTGCCGCGCAGACACGTGACTGCTTGCTTTCCCGGAGGCAGTGTTCTATTTAACCACTGCCAAAGCTCTAAGAATGCGGCGGAGGCACCATCTCCAACAGGAATCGCAAATGCAAATGCTTCAGATAACTCCTGTGCGAGAGTGAACCGTGCCAGGTATAATAACAGACTGACGGGCGGGCATGAAGTCGTAAATCAGAGTGTTTACAATACTATACAGGACAAGCAAGACACCGGTGTGAGGCGGAGCTGGCCCATGGGTCATCGGCGGGTGGCCTAAAGGCTCTGAACTCACAGATCTGGAAATGCCAACCAATTACAGATGTCGTAGTTCTGTCTTCTGTTGGCCTGGGTCACCACGGAGCGCAAAGCCATCATTGCTTGTCTCTACCTACCTTGGTTAAAACAAACCACCAGATTCTCTAGGACTGCTGCCCCATCCTGAAGAACCAGAACCAAGGATCTGGGGACACTCCCTGCCTCACCCAGGGAAGTCTGAGTCATAGGGGCAACTGAGTAATACCAAAACACCTTGTAAGAGTGGGTTCTTTCTTAGAGCGCTCCTTAAGCACTTTCTGGTGATGTGGACAAGCTTGTTCCACAAAGCTTGATTCCAGGGCTTTCTAATGCACACAATAAATTTTGTTTGTTTGTTTGTTTGTTTTCTTTTCATCCTGAGAATGAGTTTTTTTATGGTTTGATTATGAAGCAAGATTACATAAGGTCCCAAAACAAATGTTAAAATGGATGTGAAGAAATCAGTCCCCTTTACATTTTCTCAAAGGCTTAAACACAGACTCACATATGACTCAATCTACTTCTAGGTATCTGCCCAAGAGAGAACATATGACCACATATCATCTTACACATATTCATAGCAGCATTTTCACAGTAGCCCAGAAGGAGATAACTGGAACGTCTATCCATGGGTAAACCCAATGTTATATAGCCACACAATGGGACTTTATACAGCAATGTAAAGGAATGACGTTCTGATGAACATTACAACATGGATGTACTTTAAAAATACAATATAAAGGGAAGGACACTCATCGTGAAAGATCACATGATTTTCATCTGTTTGAAATCTCCAGGTTAGGCAGCCTCTGGAGATACAAAGCAGATTTGTGGTTGCCAGAAGCTGGAAGAGGAAGAAACAGGGGCAAGTAGATATGGGATTTCTCTCTCTCTTTCTCTCTCTCTCTTTTTTTTTTTTTCTTTTTTTGGTTTTTCAAGACAGGGTTTCTCTGTGTAACAGTCTCGGCTGCTGTGGAACTCCCTCTGTAGACCAGGTTGGCCTTCAACTCACAGAGATCCGCCTGCCTCTGCCTCCCAAGTGCTGGGATTAAAGGAGTGCACCACCACCACCACCTGGTGGCTGTGGGGATTCTTTTGCAGGGGTGAAAGGCTGCAAGTGCATTGTGTTAGTGATCGTATAATCTTTGGGATATACTAAAAATAATTGACTGGTCCACATCAAATGAATAAATTAATGTGTGAATTATATGTCAGTCAATCAATCTTATGGGATGAAGAATGTAGCTGCGTTGGCAGTATTTGTCTAGCATGCATGAAGCCCGCTGCATTCGATCCCGAGAACCACACAAATCAGCCAAACTGGGAAATGGCTGAAATCCCAGAACTTGCTACACGGATACAGGAGGCTCAAAAGTCAACATCATCCCCAGCTACACAGCACGTTTGAAGACAGCCTGACATACATGCAACCTTGACTTTAAAAAAAATTAAAATAAAAATTGATTAATTTTATTCTTATTTGTTTGTTTGTTTGTTTGTTTTTGTTTTTTGAGACAAGGTTTCTCTGTGTAACAGTCCTAGTTGTCCTGGACTTCAATCTGTGGACCACACTGGTCTTGAATTCATAGAAGCCTGTCTCTGCCTCCGGAATGCTGGAATTAAAGGTTTGTGCCACCATACCTGCCTCCATTAATAAAAATTTTAAAAGGGACTGGGAAGATGGCTTAGGGGTTTAGCATATTGGCTATTCTTCCAGAGGACCCCAGTTCAATTCCCACCATCTGCGTGGTTGCTTGCAACTATCTCTAACTACAGTTTCAGGCAATCTGATGGGTGATCTTTTCTGGCATCCACGGGCACTAGGCATGCAAGGCATACACGAAGGCAAGACACCCACGCTCAAAATAAAATAAAATAAAATTTTTACTTTTTTTCTTTATTTTATGCACATTGGGGTTTTGCCTTTGGGTCTGTCTGTTTGAAGGTGTCGGATCCCCAGGAACTGGAGTTACAGACAGTTGTGAACTGCCATGTGGGTGCTGGGAATTGAACCTTGGTCCTTAGGAAGAGCGGCCAGTGCTCTTAACTGCTGAGCTGTCTCCCCAGCCCCCAAATTTTTACTTTTTAAAATGTTCTTAGAATGATTACAAGGTTGGAGGCATAGCATTTGCCCTGAGCTTGCTCTATGGTGGTTTGAATAGGAAGTGTCCCCCATAGTCTTGGCCATGGGAGCACATGGGCTCCAGTAGGTGGCCTGTTTGAGGAGGTTTAGGAGGAAGTATGTTTCTGGGAGTGGGCTACGTCCAGCTCAGTCTCTCTGCTTCATGCTTGTGGTTCCCAACATGAGTTCTTAGCTCCCTGCTCCTGCCCGCCATGCCTACTGCTTGTGGCCATGCCTCTGCTCCTCCATCATAGACTCCTAACCCTGTGGAACTGTAAGCTTAAACCAGAGCTGGAAGCCCGGATAAACTCTTCCTTCCGTACGCTGGTGAGGTCATCATGCTTTAGCACAACAACAAGAATATAACTAATATTGGATCTCAAAAAAAAAATAAATGGTATGTATCATGAAAGTGTTTGTCACGGCCACCACACACTGCGAATGTGTGTGGATCTTACCTGCTCTGCCTTCTTCACTTGGAACACAAAGCAAGCAATCACTGGATGTTTGTACAGTGGATTGGAGTAATACTAGACTAGTCCACAGATTGGAATAGAGAATTCTGGTCAGCTCAATTTCCTGACATTCTAGAAGGTGTCTGGAAAGCTGTGGGGTTTCTTCTTTATGGCAAAGAAACTATCATGAAGTCTGGCATATGGCGTGCTCTAAATAAATAGTTCCGTCCTCTCCAGAGACAGCTCTAAAGGCTGGCAAATTCGTGCTTTTTTTTTTCTTTAAAAAAAAAATAGATACTACCAACTTTTGGTGGATTGAAACAGAGGTAGAAATTTTAAAAAATGTTGTTCAGTAGTAGGGGTCACACAGCTAAGAAAGTCTCTCCCCAACCCTGAGACCTACTCCTTGTTTTGGTTTGGATGTGGCCTGATCCCCAAAGGTTCATGTGTTGGAAGCCTAGTCTCACTGTGGTGGTTTAAGAAGAGATGCAATATTTAAGGCATGGGGTCTTGTAAAAGGTGAGTAGGTCAGCGGGTTCATGCCCTCGGGAGGGGTTAATGCAGTTATCGTAGAATCTCTTGAGTGTTCTATAAAAGCTAATACCACCACACTCTCTGGCTTTCTGTATGAACTCCACTCTTCTGTCACCATATTAAGGACTAGCCGGAAAGCTAGCCCAGGCTTGAAAAGTCAAGATGCTAGACTTGGACTTCTAGAACCATGAACTAAGTAAATGGCCTTTGTTTAAAATGTCCCAGCCTCAAGTCTTCCCTTATAGCTAAAGGGACCAATACATTCCATGTAAGATTGCCTCGGCCATCTGACTTGGGTTCTGACACACACATTTCATACCTGTATGTGATGATACTTCCAGCCCTATGGGACCTGATCCTTCGTGCCAGGCCTGGCTTGTAACCTTTACGTCTTTGATACACAGAAGCTCACCCTCTGGCCCTGCATCATAGATGCTTACCCTGTTCTGCCCCTCCTAATGCTTTCCAGCCAAGCCATTCGGGAAGAAAGGGAAGGAATAGGGAGAAACGTGGCCCGTTTCTGTTCCACACTTCCCTTTCTCTCCAGTAAGTCCTACAATTCCCTTCCCCGCCCCGAAAGATGAGAGAGTATAAGACATTCCCTCGGCAGATGGTGCGAAGTGTGACTGGCTAGTCCGTGAGCTTCCAGCTTACCAGCTGGAATGGAAAGGTGACGTCTAATACATGAAGCAACAGGGACGGGGGGCAGGGCATCCATAGTCTTTGCTTTCTTTCTTCATGCCCTGATGAGGCTTTTCCACATTCACTGCCAAATACCCAGTTTTCTCTCTTTTGCATTAAATTATTTCAGAGTTGCGATTCATCTATGGGCTAGCTTCCGAGATTCCTCCTTCTTCTAGGGCAGACTCTGACCTGTCCCAGCCGGCTCCAGGCTCCTCTTTCCCGGATCAAACACCTCTGCATCCAGCTCCAGCTCTTGATCCCGTGTGACTTGATATTGATCGCCAACTTTCTCATGTGCACAGATTTTTTTTTCTTCCGGAAGTAGACAGACATTCCTGGAAGTTATGTTTTCCAGTGCCTTTCCAACATGTGTTGAATGACAGACACCAGCCACTGTCTAGAACGGGAAGTGGAGATACTTCCAGAAGGGTGGTCCACTAGCCATTTTTGTGTTTCATTGTCTTGTTAAGCTCACTGTGTTGAGGGTAAACACAACACAGAAATGTTCAATAACTGTACGATTGAAGTCAAATTGATACGTATATCAATTATGATTTCTGCAGCACACAGATATATGTATAATCTATGACATCTGTCACAATGGGATGCACGCAAATTTAGAAGGATAGTTTCACTGAGGCCCCTGTTTTTCTGTCTCCTGTACATCATGCCAATACTAAATTAGAAGCCTTCACTGAACATGGATACACAATTACATTTGTAAGCCACAGAAAGATGCCAAGTGTAATGACGCATGTCCGTGATCCCAGTACTTCAGAAGTAGAGGCTTAGATCTGAAGGTCTAGTTCATCTTGTACTTCACAACAAGTTCAAGCCCACCCTGAGCTACATTAGACCCCATCTCAATCAACAAAAACCACCAAACAGGGGCTGGAGAGGTGGCTCAGTGGTTAAGAACGTGTATCACCTCATGGCACACCCAAGTTCAGTTCCCAGCACGCACACACCAGGCTACTCCCACTGCCAATAACTCCGGTTCCAGAGGATCTGATGTCTCCTGCTTGACTCCATGTTCACTCACAAGCACACATACACATATATACATACACATACATACATACACATAATTAAAATAAATCTTTTAAAATAAAATAAATCTGAAAGAGAGGTTCTTCTGCTTCAGGACTGGAATTTGACAATGGTAGATGAGGACCAGCTTCCTAGTGTGAGCCCGGTTACGTCACGGGGATGGTGTTTAAGAATGTTGCTCCTCACAGGTCTTTGAGTTATTCAGTGTATGAAGCACATGTGCTTTGAATGTCAGAGCTGTTTATAATAACAAATCAGATGTGGGGTCAAATAGTAAAGCCTCTAAGGAACTATGCAGAGGGTGGATATTTACACAGGTTGCTTTTCGTTGTTATTGCTGTCGCTGTGATTGTTTATTTAGAGTAGAGAGTAGCCTCGCTACTTAGTTGAGGCTGACCTTGAACTCCTGATCCTCTTACCTCCCAGTTGCTGAGATTACAGATGTGAATCACTCTCGCCTGATAGGCTGAATATGAACTAGGGTGGGAGAACTATTAAATACCTTGACCCAAATCACTAAAGAGCACCAAACGTGGGAAATCTTGATCTCTGAACCAGTGTATTTTCTTGGAGACCTGTAGATATTAAGCCTTTTTTCCCTCCTTGTATTCACAACTATGAATAAGATTATAGCTTTAGACTGCACACTATATTCCCGTTTTCCCTAGTCACCCCGATCCCCCAAACAGATCCGTAGACTCGCATCCCACAGCCGCGACCCACAGTGCATTCATCACCTGCTGCCAGCGTGACAGTCACCGTTCCGCTCTGCCGTGCCTGGCTCCTTTAAGGGATGGAAGCAGGGAGGAATGCATGCAGGCTGCCAGAACAACATGTGAGCTGTGAACATGATCCTGAACTCGGCACGTGCGCAGAGTGATGAGAAACGTACACAGTGCTCTTTCTTCCTGGCAAAAACAAGAGGAGATGAAAGATACCTCATACGGAGGAGAGGGAAAGGGAATTTTTAGATCTGCTCGTCTGTGGCCATTTTTAGAGGATTTTTTTTTTTACCCCCACCGAATATAAAGGTTGTTGCTGCTTTTTCTTTTTTGATAGATCATTTGAGTCCCGTTCTATAAATAATTGGACACACGTGTGTACATACTCGGGCAGTTGTCTGGTTGGTTGCCCAGGGAGTACCAAACCTCTATAAGTCTCTTTTGTTCTCTGTGTTAGGGGCTTTGCTGAGGATCCTCCTGAGCTCTCTTGTTCCCTTTAAGTACTGTAGAGAAGTACGTCAGTGTTGAGCCTAGGCTAGCCCCTGGAATGAACAGTTTGTGGAGGTTCCCCTGGTCTAGTGTTTTCTTACCATTACCCCACAAAATCCATACCATCTGGGGAGGAGGGAGGTTCCCCATTAGAAAGGAGCCTGGAGGGCTCACATGCATGCATGTGTGAGACCCTAGGTTCAGTCCCTAGAGCTGGACAACTGCAGGCAGCGCCAATCAAACACACACGAGACTGAAAGGTTCTTTATCTACAAATGGAGTAAAAAAATGTGAAGCTTTTTCTCAAGAGAGGTGTGATACTTTTAAGGATTTTTAATGTGTATTTGTTTATTTATTTATTGTGTCTGTGTGGCCATGTGTCTGTATGTATGTGGACATGCTCATGCTACATATATGGAGGTCAGAGGACAACCTGTGGACGTCGGGCTCTCCTTCCATTATGCAGCTTCCAGGGACTGAACTTAGGTTGCCAGGCTTGGCGGCAAGCACATTTACCCACTGAGTCATCTCACCAGCCCATGTATGTAATTTAGTCAACACTCTCTTTGTTCTGGACATTCATCCGAATCTGCAGCTGTCTTTAAGTTCTGTGCATATGTTGCTAAAGAAAGCTAGAAAGGATCACCTTTTCCGGTCATAGTAAGAGGGAAGGGGTGTGGTCCTATCTGTAGCTCTCTTTCTACTCCACCTTAAATAACCACAGACAAGACACTGGGTCTCTCTAATCTTTAGTTTCTGCATCTGCAAAATGGGGAGGGGGTCATGTTTGTAACCTCAGGTGTTCAGAACAAAGGGAGCGCTCTCTTTCCCCTGCTTAAACTGGTTAAAATTTCTGAAGTGTTTGATCCAGACTCCCCAGGGATATATACCTTTCTACCTCTCTGTGTTTCAGACTAGGAAGCCAAAGGCACACAGGGACTAAGCGCCTTGTCCCAGGACTCAGATGTAGTAAGTATGGAGCTGGAATTTCCATCTTGGCTCTAGTGCCCTTGCTTCCAAAATCCTTTTCTCTATACCTGGGTGCATTTTAAATTTCCAGATTCTCCTGCTTTACCCCAGACCTTCAGAATAAGAATCCTTAAGATTCCCAGCGGATTCCTGTGCACAGCAAAGAAAGTCAAAGCCTACACTTCTATGCAGCCAGTTCCAGCTACATGATAATAGCGCATGTGTTCATACACAGAAAAGTTAACTTGGAAGTCTCTACAGTTTTTGTTTGTTTGATTGTTTGTTTGCTGAGATAGGGTTTTTCTATGTACCAGTCCTGGCTGCCCTGGAACACACTTTGTAGACCAGGCTGATCTGGAATTTACAAAGATCTGCCTGCTTGAAGTCATGAGCCACCACTGCCCGGCTTCTAAATTTTTTTTAAAACAGTTTTAATTGTGAAAATTAGACCCAAGAAAAAAATCTGTATTCAATTAGCAGTGGATCAGATTTGTCTGTTAATTTATTTATTTTTGTGATGTTTGGAATTAAGCCTAAAGCCTCAGGCATACTAGGCAAGAATTAGGTTTATACCCTGTGTTACCCAGAATTTGAATTCTGTGCAAAATTTGTCATGTTTTCTCCTGTAGCTCCTGCTGGAAACTTTCCTGATTTTGCCTTTCATAGGGCAATAAAATCTTGGTGAGTTCAACTCAACTCTAAATTGTATTACTTTCATTTGGAATATGGTGACATCTTTAAGAAGCTGTTTAACAAACAAGTTACCAAGCTAGCCCATAGATTTGCAGGGTGGTTTGAATACGGATGGACCCCGGAGGCGCTCACAGGGGCTAGCATTAGGAGGTGTAACCTTGTTGGGGGACGTGTGACCTTGTTGGAGGAAGTGTGTCACTGGGGGTGGGCTTTGAGGTTTCAGAAGCTTAAGCCAGGCCCAGTGGCTGACTTCTCTCCCTCTCTTCCTGGCTGCCTACCGATATGGATGCAGAACTCTCAACGACCTCTCCAGCAGCATGTCTGCCTATATGCCACCATGAAGATAATGGACTAAACCTCTGAACTGTAAGCCAGCCCCAGTTAAATGTTTTCCCTTGTAAAAGAGTTATCGTGGTCATGGTGTCTCTTTGTAGCACTAGAACTTTGACTAAGACAACTTGTAAGGAACATACTTGACAAGCTAAACAAAGCCAGCTCTTTCTCAATATTAAGGATTTTAAGACCTGATTGTTCCCCAGTAGAAGTGAGACATCAACATTTATTAAGAACATGACAGTGCCTCTTCAGAGTCAATCTGGAAGTACTTAACTAATTGAAATCTCGCTTAACATACTAGAATGAACTTCCTAGAAATAATTCTCTAATTCATACACTTTTCAAAGAATAAATTCTAGCTCCCTCCCAAAACACCCACCCCTTGCAACTGAGCTGAATTAATTAGGCTTCATTTTTTAAATCAAATTTTGACTCCTGCTATATAGTTATTAAAATGTTGATTTAACTCTTAACTAAGGACGTCTCTCTTGACTTTGTCATGCCTCGGTCCCTTGTTCTGTAGAACGGGTGCGTTAAGCAGGCACAGGCAGGATCAACACTTAGCGCTGAAAGTCTTACACATCTAGGACAGGGGAGATAGCTCTGGGGGCCAAGCTCTCGCTGTGTAAGTATGACGGACTGAGGTTCCATTCCCAGAAGCCAAATGAAAAGCTAGACGCAGTAGGGCACGCATTTGTAATCTTTGGGCTCCTACCTGGAAGTTCATAGGTCAGCTGGCCTCCGACATAGTGAGGACCAATGCTGACCTCTAAACTTTGCGTGTTGTGGTATGTGTGCCATGACACCCACAAGCATACCTCCGGCACCCACACACTCACACCCAAACAGAAGAACTCTGTACACCTGAGGACACAGTTCCCAACTGTTTGTCTGTAGGCTTCTCTTCTGCACCGAGACTATCTGCTCTAGTTATATAAGTTGTTGTACGCAGGGTCAGGAGAGATCATGCCTGGCACAGAGTAAGCACTGTTGACGTGTTTGATAACCTTAATGGGTAAGGTCTTGACTCAACGGAGTACTGCCTGCACATAATTTTTTTTTTTTTCGAGACAGGGTTTCTCTGTGGTTTTGGAGCCTGTCCTGGAACTCACTCTTGTAGACCAGGCTGGTCTCGAACTCACAGAGATCCGCCTGCCTCTGCCTCCCGAGTGCTGGGATTAAAGGCGTGCGCCACCACCGCCCGGCCCGCACATAAATATTACAATAATGCCAAGACAAGTGACTTTGAGTCTAGCATGGCGGCGTATACCTGTAGTCCCGGTACATAGACGGCTAACGCAGGAGGATTACAAATTCAAGAACAGCCTGGGCACCATAGCAAGACTCTGTCTCCATACAAATGAGGGAAATAGATTGGAAGAGTATGATAGAAGTGTCCTTTCCTCCATCAGGATGAACTGGCTTGGTAAATAAAGATTTTACTCACATTCTTCCTTTCGGGAAGCTACACAAGGAAACTTCCAATACAAAGAGAGCAGCGATCTAACCTACTGCTAGACACAGGAATGTGACTCCCCAGAAAGGCAGGGCAGCGAGGCAAGCCTGCGCTGGCATCACGCTGGCATCACGGGCTGCGAAGCTCCACCTCTACAGATCAACCTCTTTAGTGTAATGGGGGACTGATGATGGCCACAGCCCGCTGTGGCGAGGGCAGGAGGAGGCAGGGCTCACAAAGCTCACGCCTCACTGCTGACACCGCTCGGTTCTGCTCACACGCTGGCAGCTGCTGCCTCTTTTTCCTATTGCCATTGTTTCGCCACTCAGAACCCCACACTCTGCCAATTCTCCCTCCCCTCCCCTGTGTGCCTGCTTCCTTCTGGAGGACACTCACCCCGTCGCCATGGCGTCGGTGGTTATCGCGTCCATGGACTTAATTCACAGTGTGTATTCTAAGTCCTTAGCTTGGTCTATTCTGAGACTCTCCTCCCTGAGCCAAGGCTTAGAGGAAAGGCCAAGAGAGCTGGGAGTCCAATCAAACTGGTCACCTTGGAATAATCAGCATCCACGCCTGTCCCTCGGGAGGAGCAGCGCTGGGAGAATTTATCTCTTATGGTGTGGTTTTGCTATTCAGTGCCGTAACATCAATGCCCTCAGGTACATTAAAACATGCACCCTGGATTTTTCTTTGCTTCCTATTTAGCTCAGCATTGCAGCTTGAAAGTCTAAACATAATTGTTGACATACTTGGTGATTTTTTTTTCAGGTCACATCTGCACACGGTTGCCCGTTTTTTTTTTTTTTTTTTTTTTTCACGGAAGGAGACTACCGACACACATCACATTGGGTGGAGACTAAAGGAGTAAGATCTTGATGGATCCCTCAAGGACCATCTGAGATTGTCGGAGAAATACGGAAAAGACGGAGATATGGTTTGAATGTCATCTGGTCCCCATCGGCTCAGGTGTTGATTGCGTGGTCCCCAGCTGGTAATGCTGTTTTAGGGGTTGTTTCAAATGTGGGCCCTGCGGACCTGTGAGAAGACAACAGTGAAGGCGCTTGCGGCCAGGCCTGACAACCTGAGTTCGAGCCTCAGCTCTCACAGGGTGGAAGGAGAGAAATGACCCCCACAAGTGGTCCTCTGACCTCCATCAACAAAGGTGTACCTGCCCGCCTACCCACCACAAACATACCAACATAAATATATGTAAGTTTAGAAATTTGAAGAATAAACTCTGTGAGTTTGAGGCCGGTCTGGTCTATAGAGCGAGTTCCTGGACAGGCTCCAAAAGCTACACAGAGAAACCCTGTCTTGAAAAACAAAAATAAATAAAAAATAAATAAATAAATAAGAAAAATGGCCTGAGAGAGTTTGCTCAGCAGTTAAGAGCACTGGCTGCTCATCCAGAGGACTGGAATTCAGTTCTGAGTACACACATGACAACTCACAACTGTCTGTAACTCCAGTTCCGGGGTACCCTACACCCTCATACACATATACATGCAGGCAAACACCAATGACATCAATGCACATACGTTCTTTTAAAAGTGACAAAGAAAAAAATTGAAAAATACAAAGATTACAAAAACTGGAGCAGTGGGGCCAAGCTTGAAGTGGTGGGACACAGGGGGAAACAGACCACTAGGGGTGTGTTTTTGAAGGGGGCTTCGTAGTCCTGGCTCCTCCATCCCTCTCTCTGCTTTCTGTCACCAGGAGCTGAATAGACTCCTGCACTTGTTAGTGTGGTCATGGCCCAGTATCAAGAGCCCTGGACTGTGGAGTAAACACTCGGAAGCCCTGAGCTAAAACAGATCCTTCCTCTAGGCTGCGCTCTCACACACCGTGACCGTAAGTACCTAAAAAATAGCTAGCATGCTCACATGGAAGGCGATACGTCTTGTAACTCAGGTAAAGGCTGGGGTACACCCCAAGAGAACTGTACTTTTCCAGCATGCTTCACGGTTGCGGGCTATGCTGGGTTTTTGGGAGGGGGTTGTTTCTGGGGTTTGTTTGTTTGTTTGTTGTTAACTTGATATAAGCTAGGGTCATTTGGGAAGAGAGAACCTCAGTTGGGAAAATGCCTCCAGCAGACTGGCCTATGAGCATGTCTGTGGGGCATTTGCTGGATTAATGATTGATGTGGAAGGGCCCAGCACACTGTAGGGCAGGGCACCCCTGGGCAGGTGGTCTTGGGTGTGTAAGAAAGCAGGCTGAGTAAGCCAGAATTCAGCATTCCTCTAGAGTCGCTGCTTCAGTTTCTGCCTCCAGGTTTCTGCCCTCACTTCCCTTTTATGACAGACTATAAGCTTTAAGATTAAAAAATAAGCCCTTTCCTCTCCAAGTTGCAGTTGGTCATGGTGGTTTTTGTTGTTGTTGTTGTTTGTTTGTTTTTTAAGACAGGGTTTCTCTGTAGCTTTGGATCCTGTCCTGGAACTAGCTCTGTAGACCAGGCTGGTCTCACAGAGATACACCTGCCTCTGCCTCCCGAGTGCTGGGATTAAAGGCGTGTGCCACAACCGCCCAGCGGTCATGGTCACAGCAGTAGGAAGCTAACTAGGACGTGGTCACTGCCAGCACCAAGCATAGACAAAACCAAATCCAGAAAAATTCAGGGTGATCTGTATGTGTATACTTGCGTATGTATATATGTGCATGTATGTTATATATGTGTTATGTATGTATATGCACGTGTACACGTATGTATGTGTGCGTGTACACGTGTTTATGTGAGTGTATGTGTGTGAAATGATTCTTAGGTATCACAGGGAGGAGTTTAAGATCCACATCCTTTTCTACTCCTGAGAGAATCATGCCCTAAATATTAAAAATGGTGACAAAATCAGGTAAGTGCTTACGTGTCTACAGAATGGAATGTACTGTCAATCACATTCAAGTGCAAGTGACATTTGTAAAAGTTGTCACATTTGAAAGCAACTTTTAAAGAAATGTTCCCCCATAACCCCTAGGCATACACAATTATTGTGGATTAAGTAGTTGTAGATAGAGACAGGCCCTCACAGCCCATTTCCAAACAACATTATAAAGCCCGTTCCCAACTATTTTCACCACTAAATAATGTTTAATTAAATAAATTATGTTTCAGAACACTCACATATCTTGGTACACTTAATGGGACGTGAGGTTGGCATCCAAGGGCCGTGGGGAGGCCCAGCGATAGCTTTAGAAAACTTTTGCTTGTCACGGTGTGAGTTCTGAGAACAGTAGGTGACCTAGTGAAGGGCCACAGTGGCTTGGGAGGAGTTCTGTATGAAAAGTTTATGTTCACACGCAAAATGTCCCTCACAGGCTCATGGGTTTGAACGCTTGGTTCCCAGTTGGTGTCACTGTTAGGAGGCTGTGAGACCTTTGGGGAGTAGGCCCTTGCTGAAGGAGGTGAATCTTAGGGGTGGGGTACAGTTGGGGCTCACAGTCTGGCCTGCTTCCTGCTGTGCCTCTCCTTTCTTCTCTCTTGAGAGGTGAACAAGCAGCTGCCTTGTGACCCTACTTCCATGGAGTCTGTATGTCTTCCCCGTGGCACGTGATGGACGGTATCACACCCTTAACCCTTGAGCCCAAGTAAATCTCTCTCTCCTTCGCCTAGATGCTGGTTAGGTATCTAGTTGTGACGGTGAACAAAGAACCAACACCGAGATAGGTGGCTAGGAAGTTTACTGGGGCTGCCTAAACAAGGCACTGTGACTCCATGGCTCAAACAGCAGGGGTATACTACCGTGCAGATCCGGAGACCGGCAAACTGAGGTCAAGATGCTGGTGTGAGCAGCACTGTTGATTCTCTGGGCACCGGTATGGATGTGTTCCATGTTCCCAGCCTCTGGTGATGGCCGGGCATCCTTAGCACTTCTTTGGGCACGGGAATGAATGTGTTCCATGTTCCCAAGCCTTCGTAAGGCTGGGCATCCTTAGCAACCCACGTGTTTCCCCCTGGAATCCCTAGGCTGTGGCTTAGTGGGTCCAGATCACAAGAAAAGGAGTCATGTAAGAGGCCACCCCACTCTAGGGTGACCTCACCCCGATTCATCTATTTCTGGGATGGCCCTATGTCCAAACCCACTCACATTCTCAAGTTCCAGGAGTTAGAACCTCAAAGTATGATTTTTTTTGTTTGTTTTGGAGGCAGAGTCCTGATATTCAAAGCCAAGGCTCCTTCCTGCCTCAGCCTCCCAGATGCTGGGAATCACAGGTCCACCACTGTGCTCAGTTCGCTTTGACCCATAGCAGCAGCTAAGGACGCGCTGAGAGGAAGGCAAGGCAGCAGGCACAGGCCTCACAAGGATAACGAGACAGGGACTGTTCTGGGAACAGAAAGAGGAGGTTATGGGCCTGTGCCTGGATGTGTTGGTACAGGCCCATAACCCCTGTACTCAGGAAGCCAAATTAAGCCTGGGCTATAATGTGAATCCAGACCAGCCTGGGCTCCATGGGGAGACCTTATATTAAGGAAAGGAGATGAGGGGAAGGGAGGGGATCAGGGAGAGACGGTGAAGGTGAGGTAAGAGGTGAGGCGGGGCTGCTGTGAGGTCTGGGACAGATCATGAAGCATCTTGTAAAGCAAATACTGCTTTAATGCAAAGGCCAGGAGTATTCAGTGTGATATTTAAATGTCAAAATGAAGCAACAAAGCAATCCTTCCGCCTTTCTGCCCTCTGCTTGCTAACACTCCCCAGCCTTTAGGATCTGGAAGGCGTCTAGGGAAGAACTCAGCTCTGAGTTCTGAAGAAGCTTCTGGGTCCCTCAGCACAGTCCTGGCATGACCCAATTAGAGTGCAAAGGACTGACTGGTCCCAGGCTCCACCTCCACTCACCATGCTACTGTTATGGCTTGCTTAGAAAGCAATTTTTTGGTTGTTATGGAATCTTTGGTCATAATTTCTTGGATTATGCCTTCAGCTCTTCACTCGTCTTTTTTTTTTTTTTAATTTATTGGTGTTGAGGATTTAACCCTGGGCCTCTCACACACAACCTATTATCAATAAACTGCATCCACAGCCTCCTTAGACTCTCTCTTTTAAAAAATTGCTTAAACAAACAAACAAACAACCACAACGAAGAACTTGTTTAAAAGAAATTCTTGTTATGTAGCTCAGGCTGACCTCATCAGACTTGTGATCCTCCTGCCTCAGCTTCCCAAATGGTAGGAGTGCAGAAATGTGGGATTTTTTGTTGTGTTGTTGTTGTTATTGTTGGTTTTTCTTTTTTTTTTTTTTTTTTTGAGATATGGTTTCTCTGTGTAACAGCCCTAGCTTTCCTGGAACTAGCTCTGTAGATCAAGCTGGCCTTGAACTCACAGGGATCCTCTGCCTCTGCCTTCTGGGTGCTGGGATTAAAGGAGTGTACCACTACCATCTGGCTAAAGTGATTTAATTAATTATTTATTTATTTTATTGCATTGGTGTCTTGCCAGCATGTTTGTCTGTATAAGGGGTGTCAGACACTCTGGATCTGTTACAGACGGTTATGAGCTGCCGTATGGGTGCTGGGAATTAAACCCCCGGTCATCTTGAAGAGTAGCCAGTGCTCTTAACCATTGAGCCATCTCTTCAGTACCTGGGTCTAGTCTTTTTAAGAGTTATGGTAACTAGGGACAGCTCTGTTGGTACAGGACTTGCTTATGTGCACAACTCTGGGTTCTACCCCCAGCACTTAGGAGGTGGATGCAAGAGGATCCAAAGCTCGCATGCATGTATGCACATGCGCGCGCACACACACACAACCGAACAATAGAGCTTTGTAATAATAAATTAAACAATCCAGTCCACATTATTGCCTTCACGTGCACGTCCATGAGCATTGAGGTTAGTCAATATGAAAGGAACAGAAGCCGGAGCTCTCCCACTGTGGTGGCTGTCCTCAGCTGGGTATCTTGTGGTATTGAAGGGAGAGCTAGGTGGGCCTGGTACTTTTGTTCAGTTCAAGGAAGCCATCACCTATCATGGTATCTAGGTAGTCAAGGACAAAAATCCCGTGGTAAATGCAGTCCTAACAGTGACCCTACTATAAAAGGAAAGGCCAGCTGTGCATATGAAATACAGAGCCATTCTAAAAAGGAACGATCCAGAAGACGCAAATTTAAAACTGGTCAGATTTGACAACATAAAAGAATATAGCCAGGTGTGGAGGCCACATGTCTGTAATCCCAACACTTGGGAGGCTGGGACAGCAGAATTATGAGTCTGACTCCATCTGAGGTACCTTGGGAGACCTTGTTTAAAAAAACACAAAACTAAAGTCAGGTGTGGTGGCAGATGCCTTAAATCCCAGCACTCAAGAGGCAGAGGCAGGTGGAGCTCTGTGAGTTCAAGGCCAGCCTGGTCTTCACATCAAGTTCCTAGACAGCTAGACATAATAAACCTAAATAGAGAGATAAAACATAATAGAGAGATCTTGTCTCAAAAAACCCAAAACAACAAAAACAAAACAAAAACCATAAAATGCACATACACTGTATAGGGCTGGAGAGACGGCTCAGCATTTAAGAGCACTGGTTGCTAGTCCACAGGACCTGAGTTAGAATCACAGCAATCATATGGTGGCTCACAACCATCCATACATAACTCCAGCTCTAAGAGATCTGACAACCCTCTTCTGACCTTCTTGGGTACCAGGTACACACATGATACACACACACATATAAACAGGCAAAACATTTACACACATAGAGACTAAATCTAAAAACTTGCCCATGATAGTCTAGAACAAGACATTTAGGGCTGGACATGGGGGTGAAGGCCTATATTCTCAACACTTGGGAGGCAGAAATAAGGAGAACCAAAAGTTCAAGGCCAGCCTTGACTGTGTAGCGAGTTTGAAGCCATCTTGTGCTACACACAACTCTCTCAAATAAACAAAAACAAAGTTTACATTATATATTTTAACTAAGATTTGATAACCTAAGTGCTCACAAATAAAAAAAAAAGAATAGTGAAAGAGGCAAGTCAAATGAATAACCATCAGTGTAGCAGCAAAATGTGAAAAAAAGAAAGAAAAATAAAAGTCTCATTAGTGACTCAAAATGCATAAACTAACACTGTAATGAGGAACATTGTTTTGCCTACTGGATTGACAAAATGTGTGTGTATGTGTGTATACACGCAGTGTATGTGTGTAATGTCTGTATGTGTTTCTCTATCACTCTCTGTTCCTTTGAGGCAGGGTCTCACCCTGAACGTGGAACTCTGTATATGGAGTTGCCTCTCTTCTTCCACTTTGACGTGCGTTCCAGGGATTGAACTCAGGTTGTCAGGAGTGCACAGCAGATGCCGTTCCTCCCTGAGCCGTCTTCGCAGCCCAACGTTTGTTCTTATGAAGCATCTGTTCATACACTTGAACCTTTTTTTCTTTTTTATAACTAACTTTTTTTCTGGAAATAAAAAATATGGGGGTATTTTTTAACTCCCTTCTAATGGGAAAAAAAAGGATGTAAAAAACATGTCTTTTTAGGCAGTTGGGTTCCAGGTGGGTGCTGAATGGTTGGCAGAGGATAGGAGGAACAGTCCAGGAAGAACTCTCTAGGTGAAAAGGGGATCAGGTGACAAGAACAGAAAGAGACTCAGTGGACATGGCCAGTGAACTAAGAACGGCTGTGACATTTTCACAGGATTTAAAAGCAACAACAGACAAGCAAAAAGGAAAAAAAAAGAGCATTTATGGAGGGGACCCCATGATCTATAAAACCTAAAATATTTACTATCTGATCTCTTACAGAAAACACTTGCTGAGCTGCAGAAGGGAGGAACATGAAAAGACGGTGCTGAGCGGGGGTCATCTGAGAGACAGGGAGACACTGATAAACAGGTCGCTCAGACGTGAAACAAATTGCAGGTCTGTGAGACCAGAGGCAGAAGAGCTCTGAGCGTAGCCAAGATCCAGGTAAATTGAAGATGAAAGAGTGCTTTAGAATCGGCAATTAGAAAGTAGGTCACTGTGACCTCTGGCAGAGAAATGTTGAAAGGGTGTTGATCCTCAGTCACGAGGGGAAAAAGAACCAGGGAAGGGGAGGTGAAGTGGAGGTGAGAGGGGTGGTCATGACAGAATGAGTGTCTAGTGGACGTTAATTGAGAACACCTGCACGGTGCTCGCTAAGTCAAATCATTAGTATTTTGAATATGTTTATTTAGCACGTATCATAGGACTTTCTGTCTAAGCTAGGGGTCTTTTCACTCCTGCTCTGTCTCTCCGTGAGGACTGTGGGTGGAAGGCAATCCCTCCTCCAGGCTGCCAGGCTGTTAGCAAGGCAGCAGGTGCTCCCCAGAGAAGAAGTGATGTCATCAGGCCACCCAGCTGTAACTGGTACCAGAAGCTGCTTCTGCTTCAAAGCAGCGCCTTTTCTCCTGGGCCCAGGCAAGTCAGCCTGGCATCTTCACCTGGGGTCTGCATGTCTCCCTTCCTTTGGGTCATCGGCTTAACTCTGCCCACAGGCATACTAATCACTCAGAAAGCACCTCTCTAAAAACCGGCATCACCTAAGCCATCTGCGTTGAAGGCCCAGGGATAAGAATAACCAAGGCATCTTACTGTCACCTTTTACAACTTCCTGTTCTAGACGACTCCAACAAGAAGAGCTCAAAGGTCTCCAGTCGTTGTCCCAAATCTGTAGTCACCTAGGATTCCAGAGACAGCAGAACTTCACAGACATATCACTTCATGATGAGACGTCCCCTGTTTCCTTCCCTTAAGCAAAACAAACAAAAAACAGCTTCTATGGTTGTCTTGAGAACCAGTACCAAGATGATGAGTGACCCAACGGTACCCAGGACTGCTTAATTCTGCATACCTGTTGCCATTGCCCCAATTATTCCGCTATTTAATCCTAAAGTGTATGTCAATACACTAAAGATGGGCTCGTGGGGAAACATCCACCTCATCTGGACTTTCCTGTGTAGGCACATTGATTAACTCTCTTTTCTCTGCCGATGGACATATTTATTTGTATGGCATATTAGGATGGGGAGCTAAGCCTAGCTGGCCAGGCTGTTTAAGAGCACTCCCAAAATGTTTCACATAATTATAGGTTTTATTTCCAGACATGCTATTTCTTTCTTTTTCAACCTCCTATTTTCAATAAAGTTTTTTTTTGGTAGAACCTATATAATAGAAGTATAAGTCACCCATAAAAGCCCCACTTAGGAAAATCTTTAGCATACACTTCTGTGTAGTCATTCTCATAAACAAGCCTGAATGTTTCCATCATCACGACGCATCCTCCCCTTGTTCCTTTCTCACCCTCTGGTCTTCAGCAACGTCAATTCTGCCCTGCATCCTTTCATAAGGTGTCATATAAGGGAGACTAAAAAAAAAAAAAAAAACCCCTTCCAATTGCTACAACATTAGATCACCCCAGCCCAGAGGATGCTCCTTAAGAAGGAAGATGAGAATTCTGAGGGAATGACAGCTGGTTACTTTTCCACTGCTGTGGTAGAGCATCCCGACAGAAAGCAACTTAGGAGAGAAAGGTTTATTCTGGGTTACAGCTCCAGAGCAGATACAGCCCACCATCGTGAGTGAGGCATGCAGCAGCAGCATGAAGCTGGCTGATGACATTTCTTCAGCATGAGAGAGAGGGGGCGACAGGGCATACAATCCCCAGAGCCCACCCCAAGTGACATATTTCATCCATGCAGGCTAAAATCCTAAATGGTCCCTTGTAGTGAGTGCAATGCCTGCTCTATGTGCCACGCGCTGCGGTTCGTGAGTCAGGCAAGGGACTGGAGATTGAAACACACACACACACACACACACACACACACACACACACACGGGTAACTACAAGAATGCTCCTTTATTGTGTTCCAGGGCAGCTTATCTAGGGTCTCCTTGACTAATGGCCATGCTGCAAGCCCACCTGAAACCACTCCCCTGCCATTAGAAACTCCTGAGGGTCTCGTGCTCAGAGCATCTGCGAAACAAGTTGTTTGCTCAGAGCAGCTGCAAGCACAGGAAAACAAGTTGTTTACTCCGGCAGGCAATGGGTCACAGGAAATTCAGGGTCTGAGGGTCCACAGTCCCCAACAGTCCCTAAACTTCATAACTGGGGACCAAGTAGTGTTCAAGCATGACAACCTTTGGAGAACATTTTATATTCAAACCACAGCCCAAAACAACCAAGGTGCGTTCCTTTAGTGGCCTCAACCAGCAAGCGATTCACGTTAAATCATCCTTACTGAAAGTGAGCCACGTACTTGTAAAAATAGAGTACGAGGTTTATGATATTCACCCCTGCTGTGTGGAGGCGTGTTTCTGTGTGTCAGCATTAGACAAGGGGAGTGTGAGGGGTGGGGAGAGCTGGATGTTAGGTAGCAAGTCACATTGTAGAGAAGGTTTGGAGGGGAGGCACCAAGAGCAAGGAAGGTTTCCACCTGCAGAAATGTCCCTCCTCAATCACACACCAGCTGCCCTCCAATTTTAAACAGCATGGTTCTATGCCGATGGAATGAATGATTCCAGTACCTCCTAGTTCCTGAAAGCAGTGCTTCTGGGTCTCTCCAGCGCATACGGAATGCCTTGGGCATCTCATTGCTACACAGATTCTGAATCATTAGGTCTGCATTTCCAGAAAACCTCCAAGAGGTCTCAATGCTACTGGTCCGTAAAAATATTTTAAATGAGAAAGCCCTAAAAATATATGTACCCTAAGTGTATACTTGTCTACCTAAATCAAACAGCACATCTCTTCCTCTTTCTCTTCTCTTTCTCCTTCTTTTCCTGTCTCCTATCCTCCTCCTCTATCTCCTGCTTCCTCCTCCTCTTCTTTTCCTCCTATTCTTCCCTCATCTCCTCAGTTTACAGCCTGTTAGCCCTCCCTCCCCACTTCCTCCTCCTTCCTCTTCTCTTTTCTTCTGCCAAGACTAACCTAGGGCCTTGTGCGTAACTAAGAACACACTTGTCAACCAGCCATAAGCTAAGCCCTAGCACTGCTTCTTAAAGGAGAAATATCAGCCATTAACCTGTCAGTGTGAGTTTATCAGATTCTTGTGGATTCGACAGCAATGGTTTACAAACAAGGAAGTAGCACATTTTCAATAACGAAGTTCTTTATGCAGCTCGTGTGGAGTTCATAGATACAGCCCTTACCTGTAGCGTGCAAGGCCCTGGGGTCTGATCCCCTGCACTGACCGAAAAAAAATAAAATAAAAAGATCAAGAAAATACCATATTCCTGAGGGGAGAAGGAACCAAAACGTATTAGCTAAAAACTCATTTTACATCAAAGAAGCATATACCTCCAGAACTAAAAATGAGTCATTATGTAACACGAAGCACAGAGCACTAGGCATACGATATCCCTTCTATTTAGATCCCAACTGTGCCATCAAGAGACTCGGGGCTTCATGAAGAAAATGCAGCTGAAAGTGAAAGAATTCATGTTTTTATCCTGCACCAGCCTCGGTGCTAAGCTAAGCATGTGGCATGCTGCATGCTCTCGTTTAAACTCCAAAAACAGACGCAAGGGAGGGACCGTGCACATCCTTCCTTTACATGTGGGGACCCCCTGAGACCTTCTATTTCTTGAAGTCACTCACTTTGAAGGCTGCAGTTCTTTACTGTTGCCAAATGAATTCTTATCTTTTTCACTCTTTCATCCAAGAGATATTCCTCTCTGCATCAGGGCAGAATATGGGGGATTTGCTTAAGCATTTTCTCCCCGGATGAACAAGCAGGCGAACATCTTCCTAGGCACTCAAATGTCATAGCTAGAATGCTCTGCCCTGTGAAGTGATGTTTCTTTTTCTTGTGACAAAATACCTGGGGGAGGGACAGAGACAACACAAGGAAGGGATGGTTTATTCTGGCTTACAGTATGAAGAGAGACAGTCCACTGTGGTGGGAAAGGCACGGAGGCAGGAGCAGGAGGCCGGCTGGTCAGATTGCATCTCCAGCCAGGAATCTGAACAGGAAATTGGGCCAGGCTACCGAACCTCAA
Source organism: Alexandromys fortis (assembly GCF_014885135.2). Taxonomy (NCBI): domain Eukaryota; kingdom Metazoa; phylum Chordata; class Mammalia; order Rodentia; family Cricetidae; genus Alexandromys; species Alexandromys fortis. Next base: position 25,344,336 of record NW_026067927.1, read on the forward strand.
CACCTGACCCAAGTGACCCACTTCTGGTAGGGCTCCTCCACCTAAAGATTTTAAAGCCTTCTGAAACAGTGATACTAGCACGATCCTGTGGGAGACACTTCACACTCAACCCTCAACGTGTGGGATGAAGGCTCAAACGCACAGTAAGAGCCAAGGGAGAGCAGCGGGAGCCTGCACTGTTGGGGCAGGCTGTTTCTTAGGGGGACTGATTTAATCTAAGAGGAACCAGGAAGCCAAAGCCAGGACAAGAACTAAGAACTTGGGAAACAGATCTGTCAAGATCAACGAACAAAAGAGAAGCCACACAGAGAGAAATAAAAGAGGGTAAGAAAATGATGAGACCTTTTATTTTATAGAGGATTGGGAGTCTTGACTTAAGCTGTGAGGGGTCAAGTTGTACCCCAGCAGCCTGCTCTCCTTGTAGGCTGACAGTGACTGATGGACTCCTTCCTTCCTTCCTTCCTTCCTTCCTTCCTTCCTTCCTTCCTTCCTTCCTTCCTTCCTTCCTTCCTTCCTTCCTTCCTTCCTTCCTTTATCTAACACCTACTGTTTATCAGGTATTCTTCCAAGTTCTGAAGATGCAACAGTGAGCAAAACAGATTCTTAGCTCTCATGGAAAGAGTCAGTCAGCCAATAGGCAAACAAGCATGTCAAAGCATCAGAAGAGACCATGTACGAAAAACAGGCAAAGCAAAAGGTTAGAGACCATATGACTTTCATTGATGCGTATAGCAGTTACTTTGCTCATTGCTGTTATAAAAAATGTTAGGCAAAAACAACATAATGTAGGGAGGGCTAACTTTGTCCTGCAGTTCAAGAAGGTACAGTCCATCATGGCAGAGAAGGCCTGGCAGAAGGGGTGTCCCCATGCTCCCAATTTACTCAGGAGATCTTGTCTTTTTTTACTTCCTGTGTACAATAAATCCATGTATGTCTCTCTTAGGATCCTCTTCATTGTCTAGGTTCTCAGGGATTGTGAATTATTGTTGGGACCATTTGGAGTCCTGGCCTCCAGCTGCTCTTCCCTGCTAGAGATCTTTACTTTCCTTCTGATTTGAGTTACTAAAGGCTGTGTCAAAGTTGTTTACCAGCTCTGCTTCACCAGCACACGTTGCCTTGGCCTTGATCAGAGGATAAGGTTTTCACCTGTTGGCCACCTGACTTTTTTTTTTTGCTTTATATGCCTAAAAGCCATTTATAAATGAGTACATATGATATTTGTCTTTCTGGGTCTGGGTTACCTCACTCAGTATGATGTTTTCTAGATTCATCCATTTTCCCGCAAATTTCCAGATGTCGTTTTTTTTTTTTTTTCTGCTATGTAGTACTCTATTGTGTAAATGTACCACATTTTCCTTATTCATTCTTTGGTCAAGGGGCACTTAGGTTGTTTCCAGGTTCTGGCTATGACAAACAGTGCTGCTGTGAGTATAGTTGAGCACATGTCCTTGTAGTACAATTGAGCATCCTTTGGGTATATACCCAAAAGTGCTATTGCTGGGTCTTGAGGTAGGTTGTTTACTAATTTTCTAGAAATCACCATACAGAGATCCAAAGCAGCTGTACCAGTTTGCACTCCCACCAGCAATGCAGGAGTGTTCCCTTTATCCCACATCCTCTCCAGCATAAATTGTCATCAGTGTTTTTGATCTTGGCCATTCTTACAGGTGTAAGATAGGATCTCAGAGTTGTTTTGATTTGCATTTTCCTGATGACTAAGATGTTGAGCATTTCCTTAAGCGTCTTTCAGCCATTTTAGATTCCTCTGTTGAGAGTTCTCTGTTTAGGTCTATACCCCATTTTTTATTGGATTATTTGTTCTTTTGATGACCAATTCCTTGAGTTCTTTGTATATTTTGGAGATCAGTCCTCTGTCTGATGTGGGGCTGGTGAAGATCTTTTTCCCATTCTTTGGGCTGTTGTTTTATCTTGTTGACTATATCCTTTGCTTTACATAAGCTTTTCAGCTTCATGAGGTCCCATTTATTAATTGTTTCTCTCAGTGTCTGTGTTACTGGGGTTATATTTAGGAAGTGGTCTCCTGTGCCAGTGCATTCAAGTGTACTTCCCACTTTCTCTTCTATGCAGTTCAGTGTGGTTGGTTTTATGTTGAGGTCTTTGATCCATTTGGACTTGAGTTTTGTGCATGGCGATAGATATGGATCTATTTTTATTCTTCTATATGTTGATATCCAATTATGCCAGCACCATTTGTTGAATATGCTTTCTTTTTTCCATTTTATATTTTTAGCTTCTTTGTCAGAACTAAGGTGTTCGTAGGTGTGTGCATTAGTATCTGGGTTTTTGATTTGGTTCCATTGGTCCTCCTGTCTGTTTTAATGCCAATACCAGGCTGTTTTCAGTACTGTAACTCTGTAGTAGAGTTTGAAGTCAGGGATTGTGATGTCTCTAGAAATTCCTTTATTGTACAGGATTGTTTTGGCTATCCTGGGTTTTTTGCTTTTCCATATGAAGTTGAATATTGTTCTTTTGAGGTCTGTGAAGACTTTTGCCAGGATTTTGATGGGCATTGCATTGAATCTGTAAGATTGCCATATTTATTTATTTATTTATTTATTTATTTATTTATTTATTTTTAAAGATTTATTTATTTATTATGCATACAATGTTCTGTTAACATATATACACCAGATCTCATTATAGATGGTTGTGAGCCACCATGTGCTTGCTGGGAATTGAACTCAGGACCTCTGGAAGAGCAGCTAGTGCTCTTAACCTCTGAGCCATCTCTCCAGCCCCCAGATTGCCATTTTTACTATGTTAATTCTACCTACCTAAGAACATGGGAAATCTTTCCATCTTGTGGTGTCTTCTTCAGTTTCTTTCTTCAAAGTTTTAAAGTTCTTGGCATACAGATCTTCCACTTGCTTGGTAAGAGTTGCTACAAGATATTTTATGTTTTTTGTGGCTATTGTGAAGGGTAATGTTTCTCTGATTTCTTTCTGAGGCCATTTATCATCTGTGTACAGGAGGGCTACAGACTTTTTCGAGTTAATCTTGTGTCCTGCTACATTACTGAAGGTGTTTATGAAGTGTAGAAGTTCCTTTTGTAATTTTTGTTGTCACTTATGTAAACTATCATATTATCTTCATATAGTAAGAGTTTGATTTCTTCTTTTCTGATTTGTATCCCCTTGATCTCCTTTTGTTGTTTTATTGCTCTAGCTAGGACCTCAAGAACTATACTGAAAAGATACGGAGAGAGTGGACAGCGTTGTCTTGTTCCTGATTTCAGTGGGATCACTTTGAGTTTCTCTCCATTTAGTTTGATGTTGACTGTTAGCTTGCTGTATATTGCCTTTACTATGTTTAGGTATGTTTTTTTGTTTCCCTGGTCTCTCCAAGACCTTTATCATGAAGAGATTTGCATTTTGTTCAAGGGTTTTTCAGCATCTAATGAGATAATCATGTGGTTTTTATTTTTCAGTTTGTTTATATGGTAGATTACATTGACAGATTTTCATATGTTGAACCATCCCTGAATCTCTGGAATGAAACCAACTTGATCATGGTGGATGATTTTTCTAATGTGTTCTTGGATTCGGTTTGCCAGTTATTTTATTGAGTATTTTTGCATCAATGTTCAGGAGTGAGATTGGTCTGTAATTCTCTTTCTTAGTAATGTCTTTGTGTAGTTTGAGTATCAGGGTAATTGTAACCTCATAAAAAGAATTTGGCAATGTTCCTTCTGTTTCTATTGTGTGGAACAATTTGAGGAGAATTGGTATTAGTTCTTCTTTGAAAATCTTGTAGAATTTTGCACTGAAACCATCTGGCCCTGGGCTTTTTTTTGATTGGGAGACTTTTGATGACTGTTTCTATTTCTTTAGCAGCTATAGGTCTACTTAATTTGCTTATCTGGTCTTGATTTAATTTTGGTAAGTGATATTTATTCAGAAAATTGTCCATTTCCTTTAAGCTTTCCAACTTTGTGGAATACAGGTTTTCAAAATATGATCTAATGATTCTCTGGATTTCCTCCATGTCTGTTGTTCTGTCCCCCATTTCATTTCTGATTTTGTTAATTTGGATATTCTCTCTCTTACATGTTGGTCTTTAAATGGTGTGTGTGTGTGGTGTGTGTATGTGTGTGTGGTGTATGTGTGTGTGTATGTGTGTGTATGTATGTGTGTGTGTATGTGTGTGTATGTATGTGTATGTGTATGTATGTGTGTGTATATGTGTGTGTGTGTGTGTACTCATGTGGATGTGGGTATTGCATTGGTGCGAGTAATGTGAAGACCAAAGATCAGCATCAGGAGTCTTTCACAATCTCTTGCCACCATATTTTAATCTTTTTTTTTTTTACTATTGCTGTTATTATTTTGTGTGTACCCACGTACATGTGCAGAGGCAGGCATGAGCGTGCCTTTTGGAGAGCAGAAGACAACTTTCTGGAGTTGCCTCTCTGTCCACAGTGGGCTCCGGGGATTGAACTCAGATCATCTGGTTTGCACAACAAGCACTTCTTGCTGAGGAGCCATTTCACTGACCCTCCGACAACAGCCTCTCTCGGACCTGGAGTCCATCGGTTTGGCTAGGCTGGCCAGCCAATGAGCTCCAGGGATGTGTCCATTTCTTTCCACCAGCACTGGGGTTCTGGGAGCATCCTGCTGCAACAGTTTGGGAAATCTGAACTCAGGCCTCATGCTTGCATGGCAGGCCAACAGAGTCATCTGTCCAGCCTCCCCCAAACCTGGAAAACACTCCCATTGTTCCTAATGTGTGTTTCCTTTAGGTCCTGAGGGTGACTGGCTTTGTGCCCTTGAATTCTTCATCCCCGCTTCACTGCCAGGCTTGGCTGGGCATTAATTCAGCAACATCTGGAAAATAACTTTCCTGCTCCGCGTTTTCGGTTTTGAAAATGCTGTTCTTTCGTCTCACAGCTGTATTGTGATGGCCTCAAGTTTTTTTTTTTTTTTTAACAAATCTCTGTGACAATTTGAATAAAATATTCTATAAGGGCTTTTAGCTCTGTGCTGGGTGGATAGAAAAGCAGCACTGTGATTATAGGTGCACCCTGGTTTGGAAAAATGGATCCATGGAAATTCTTATAGTCCAGGCTTTATTTGGAGATCATTCGTGTTAAAAATCCCCACTGTTTTCTTTTACACAATTCCTCCAGCATAGTTAAAATAAACACATTTTTTTTTTATAAAACTGCATTCCCATCCAACTTGTCAGCCCTTGTGGGAATTTATTTATTGGATGAAGAGATGCATGTGCGCATTCCTATTCCCTTCCCTCTACTGGCCACACACACAAGGCATGCTGGTCCCATCCCACTAAACTGTCCTCGGTTGTTCTGTTTGTGCCTACATGTGGTAATTAGCTTTCTCCCTCTGTAACAAACGCCCAAGATAATCAGTTCACAACGAGAAAATTTTCACTTGGTTCCCAGTTTGGGAGGCTCTTTTTTTTTTCCTTTTAGGGTGTGTGTGTGTGTGTGTGTGTGTGTGTATGTGTGGGCATGTGTGTGTATGGGCATATGTGTGTGTGCATGCGTGTGTGTGTGTATGGGCATATGTGTGTGTATATGTGTGGGCATGTGTGTGTGTATGGGCATATGTGTGTGTGCATGCGTGTGTGTGTATGGGCATATGTGTGTGTGCATGCGTGTGTGTGTGTGTATGAGCATATGTGTGTGTGTGTGTGTATATACTCATATGTGCTCTTGTGTGTGTGCTGGCCCATGGCTGCCTTTGGATGTCTTCCACAATCACTCTCCCACCTTATCTTTTTGAGACACGGGCTCTCACTGAACCCGGAGCTCACCAATTCCATTAGGTTGGCAGGCCTTGTGAGCCACGGGGGTCTGCAGATGTGTGCCTCTCTTGCTACTGGGATTACGGGTGTGCACTGCCATGCCTGGCTTTTTCGGTGTGTGCTGGGGATCTGAGCTCAGGTCCTTGTGCGTTATGACACTTCACAGTTGCTCTGTCTCCCTAGTCCCCAGCTTTGGAGCTTCAGCTCACTCTGCACTGGCTCTGTGGCTTCTGGGCCTCCGTGACTTGGTGCAGTGTTGGTTTCATGTAGCAAAATGTTCACGTAAGGACTAGAACAGGAAAGAGAGGAAGAGGAAAGGACTGGTGTGTCAATACCCGCTTCAAGGGCACAGCTAGCGACCAGAAGACGTCTCTCTAGGCTCCACTCTTTAAGGGTTCCTCCTCCTTCCAGAAGTGTCACGTGCTGGGGACCAAGCCTTTAGCACCTGGATTTTCCAAACCGTAGCAACACCCACAGATCTGGCTCAGCACGGACTCTGGAGTCAGAATCAGGAACCCCTGGCTTGCTAGCATATTCTTGGTCCAAAACCACTCTATTTCCTCTTCTCGTTCCTGTTCTCACAAATCCCTTCAGAAGTTGTCCATACTAATTTTTCTCTCCTTTACATCTTGACTCCATGTAAGTCAGGTGACCATCTCCTAAGCTGCTTTTGTCAGGGAGCACAGCTCAGTCCTCCCCTAAGCTGCCCTCACAGTGGCCTTTTACACTCTCTCTGTTCTGAACTCTTTTCTTCTTTTCATGACAGGGTCTCTTTGTGTGACCCTGGCTGTCCTGGACCTCACTATGCAGACCAGGCCTGAATTCAGAGATTCGCCTGCCTCTGCCTCCTGAGCGTTGGGATTAAAGGTGCCTACCTCTGCCTCCTGAGTGTTGGGATTAAAGGTGCCCACCACACTCAGCAGAATCCTTTCTTGGCTTGGCCTCTTGACCACCATTGTCTGATGCTTCTCCTCCACTTCCGGATTACTGTTTGCTGTTTTCTCCCTAACTTCCTAATCCTACCCACTGGAATATTCTGCAGCTCAGTTCCCTTGACTGAAGGGCTTCCCACAGCATTTCATCACAGACCCTTCCCACGAACAGCACCCAAACTAAATGACAGAGAGTGCGAGAGCCTGGCTCTCCCAGCTGAAATGCCTCTCAGCGTTCACTGGGTCCTCAGACTTCCCGGTGTGGTTTTTGAAAGCATCCACTGTGCCACGTGACTCATCCTCTAGCATGCAGCATTGCTCCTTTCTCTCCTGCCACTCAGAACTTCCTAATAAACATCACGTGTTCCAAGGGTCGCCCCAGACACTGGATCTGGAGATCCAGACAGTGAACAGACTCTCTGCTATTTCTCAACTCTCCAAGCACCCCTTTGCCTCAGAGCTTTAGCAATGGCTCGTCTTTGACTCATGGAACCCCATTTCCCTGTATTCACAAGCTTGGACTTTTTCTTCCTTGAAGTCGCTATTCGAATATCCTGTGGCATTCCTTGACGACCTCACAGGGAATGGCAGCCACACCAGCATCAGCGCCAGCGCCACCATCTCCCTTAGGCATCTCCGGTTTCCTGGAGTATTTATCCTCAGCGGTTCCACGTTTCCTTGTTTTTCTTCTCCTTGTACTCCAGCTTTCCAAGGGCAGAGAGTTGGCTGTTTTGTTTCCTGCTATTTATAGAACAACTAGAGCAGAGCCTGTTGGATATCAAGTCAGGATGGTGGGATCGAGCCAGGATGGTGATGGCTCTGCTCTGACTTGATTCATGTCACTTGCTTACCTGCCTTATCCCTCAAGGTTGGTCACATCCCGGGGCCAGCTACTTTCTTTTCTTATTGTCACAGTATCTTACAGAAGCATCATAGGGAGGAGGGATTTTGTTTGGGCTTATGGTCTCAGAGTGTTCAGTCACTTAGCCCCAAGTGCTGGGATAAAACATGGTGACAGGAACCTTCTTCTTCTTGAAGGCTAGGAGGCAGAGAAATGGGGTAGGGAAGGGAGCCAGGAAGCAGAGAAAATGGTTAAAGAAAGATGCCATTACAAGATCTATTGCAGTGACATGCCCCCTGTGACCTACTTCCTTCAAGGAGACCTGCCTCCTACCTTTCAGCAATTCCCAATAATGTCACCAGATGACAAATCCATGCAGGGACTAACCATGTGTTAGGGCAGAGCCCCCATCATGTAAACTGTTTCTGGAAACACCCTAACAGATATCTCCAAACCTTTGCTTCATTAATCCCCAAAGTCTCTCTTAATCTAATCAAGTTGGCAGTCAAAATGAACTACGCCAACTGCTTTCTGTCTTGACTCCTATCATTCCACTGATTCTTGATGTTGGCATTGATCCCAGAGGGATGGCCACATGCCACTCCACTGAGCTACCCACCTCCAGTCCCTTTCCTATTATATCCTCCAAGGCTAAAGATCTGCTTCGAGGTCTCCTCAGTCTTCCTAGAGATTATAATCTGGTACCCAGACCCCGGTACCTACATACGTTTTTTAACCTAAAAGAAATCCCACCTCTCAGGCTCCAGAAGCCCTTGCATTGCCTGCTATTAAAACATACCGCAAAGACTGTCCTCATCAATGTCCTACCCCGGCAGGGTCCAGCCAGCCTTTCTGAAAACCATGCTCACTTTAGGAGTCGTGCCTCAATCTCTGCATCTCAGAGGGTGCTGGCACAGGGGAGGAAGTTCACACTAGGGCCAGGAGAGCCCGGGATGTGAATACCAGCTCTGCTGCCTACCAGTTGGCAAGTCTTAGTGGGTCACTGTCTCCCTGTGTAGCAACCGCTTCCCTGGAGAAGCTGAGTTTGTGATGCTGGTCTGCGCAACGGGATGTGAGAACACATGAAAGTGCCCAGCACACAGCAGGCAAAAACTGACTCCTACTGTACCATGGTCCTTGGGAACACCTGCCCCATGTGAACTGGAGAAGCACAATATCCTCCGCAGGACACTCTTGACACCAGGCAACTCCAGGCTCGAAAATTTTTACACCAGGTAGTGGTGGTGCATGCCTTGAATCCCAGCACTTGGGAGGTAGAGGCAGGTAGATCTCTGTGGGTTCGAGGCCATCCTAGTCTACAAAGAGAGTTCTCAGAAGGCCTGGGCTGTTACACAGAGAAAACTTGTCTTGAAAAATAAAACCAAACCAAAAAAAAAAAAAAAAAAAAAAAAGAAAAGAAGAAAAGAGAAAAGAAAAGAAAGCATTTGCTGTGGAACTTTAGTACAACATGGAGCTCCATGGTAATTCCACACATACTTTATGCGGGAAAAGGACATTGACAGCCAATTTCGCTAGGACCAGGAATTATCTCACATCTAGGAAAACATGGCTTCCCCTCAGAAGGGTAGCCTTATTTGATCTTTTCAGTGCTAGGAATGGAATTCAGGGCCTCACTCCTATTAGGCAAGTCCTCTACCACTGAGCTGTATCAGCAAGCCTGAAGGGGCGCCTTTCCCGAACTGCTCACAAAAACTCTAGCGAATGGGCGGACTTCTCTTGACTTCACTTTCGCCAGATCTAATGGAAACATTTCACTACATCTTGCCAAATTCACAGGAAGTTTCTCTAGTTCCCATCGCTGTGCTATTCGAGAGGAAGGGAGTTGTTGCTAGAGAGGTAGGGTGTGGTAGATTTACCCGAGCGCTGAAAGCAAACGCAACACAAATAACCAATGTGGGCAGATTGTGCAATTCTCAAGTTATTTTCGTGATGGGCAATGTTTTTCTTTTTCATTCCGCTTTCCTGCCTCTCGAGTTGGCTAATGATTTCCAATGACTGGAAACCTGTCCGTCGGGATCCTCTACCGCACAGTGGGCACTCGCATCACTGGGAGACACTGTATTGACCCTCCTCCATTCTTGATGGATTCCCAGCAGAGTAAATACAGAGAAGGAACCACTGTCGGGGGACTTTCTTTTGTGACTTGGTTGGGAAGTGGGTCAGCAGCTCAGCGAAGAGAACACAGCATCACAAAATAAGGTCGCAGAAACTTCTGGAGTCTTAGGGAAGCAAAACCATGTGTGGACACATTGTGAGAGTGTACTTAATATTCTGTGTGACTGGGTAGGAAGCTTCCCTGGCCAGCCCGGTGAGCTGTCTCATGTTGGTTTGGCAGGCGAGCACGGAGGAGCATGTGATGTATGCACTCAGCTCCATGCAATCCGCCCCTGCTGGATTCCCAACCAGCTGCATCTATTTCTGCAATGCTGCCAGAGAGACTGTGTCTAGAGTCATTGCTGATTACCCTTTAATCCACGCCGTGGAGTAAACAGAATCGAGCCTGACAGATATGGGTTCCTTCCCAACATGCTCCCTCTGGTCTAGTGGATGGGGGGGGGGGGGACTGTGTCCCTGCGTCTGAGAGGCCAGGTGGATCCCTTCCTTGTTTTTAGTACAAGATAGTTCAGCTTCCTAATAATTTGTTCCTGGGAAGCTGAGGGTGAGGTCCAGAAAGGGTATTTGAGTCAAGCACTTCCCCAAAGAAACCGAGACATTTAAACTCCACTTTGTATTTTTTGAAGTATTACATGCTATGTTCGAAAACGATTGCAGATAATCCGCATGAAGAATTGGTCTCTCTCACTTCATTGGCCCCTCCCCAGTTTTCTTCCCCAGAGGCCACCGTATGAGTCCCTTCCTTGTCCTTTCTGTGTCTAGACAGAGAAGCGAAGCTCCGAGCTTTGAGCGGCATTTTTATATGTTCAGCTCGAGTGGTTCATAAAATGCCTTTTCCAAATCTCTCTCCATGGCAACACGGCTCGGGAACACACACGGACAGACATGTACATGTCCCCACGCCGTTGTTCTTTGAAGCCCAAAATGGAGGGGAAATGATGCAACCGAGCGAGGAGTAAGAGACTAGAAGGCACGTTGCAGTCAACCGCAGTGGTTAGTGGCTTCTCAGACGGTTCCAGACAGCTTTTTATACAGAAATAGCTCCGCGAGAGCAGCCCAGCCTACTCAAACGGCAGAGCGGATCCCGGCGACCAGCCTTTGTGCAACTTTTCCCCTGGAGCTCAAGTCTAAACACATCCTAGCTTGGCAGGGCCCTGTGCAGAAACGTTAGCACATAAACACCTCAGCTCCCCGGCTCGCCTCATTCTTTCTCGGTAGAACCAGCAGTTCTCCTACCGTGTACACCTGTTTGCCCCAGCCCCAACGCCACCTGGAAGTGGAAAGCCCCTCGTGTTTTCAGTCATGAGGTTGAGTAAAAACCCAATTCTCACACTCTGAAGAGGAAAAGTAAAAAAGTAAATTCAGTGTTCTCTCTCTCTCTCTCTCTCTCTCTCTCTCTCTCTCTCTCCTCTCTCATATGTGTGCATTTGACAAAACCAAATTTAGAAAAATCCATTTTGAAGCTAAGCAATGAGTAGAGCTATTGCACTGTTTTTTAAATTAATTAATTAATTTATTGTAATCTCATGGAGTTTGCCTGAAGATCAGAGTGCAGAGCTAAGTCACGAAGTCACTGGTTAGCCATAGAGGCCAGGCAGTGGTGGCATACACCTTTCATCCCAGCACTTGGAAAACAGAGGCAGGTGGATCTTTGTGAGTTCAAGGCCACCCTGGGCTATGCAAAGTTGATCCATACTAAAAGGTGGTGGCTCACACCTTTAAACCCAGTCCTTGGGAGTTACACACCTTTAATCCCAGCACTAGGGAGGCAAAAACAAGAAGGGATATGACTAGACTGAGAGAGAGAAATACAAGGCAGGAAGAGACCGGAGCTCAGAGGCAGTCTGAGGTTTCTTATAGGTGGCAGTCAGTCTGAGGATTCGTAGAAATAGAATCGCTCCTTCGATCTGAGCTTTCGTGCAGGTAAGATCTCTCTAGTGGCTGGCTGCTCTGCTTCTCTGATTCTTCAGCTTTTTCCCCTGACAGCTGACTCTGGGTTTTTATTATTGAGACCAATTACAATTGGTGTTACAAACCATTCTTAGAATATTTGTCACCAGAACAGAGGTGGCTGGGTACGAGTGACAGAGTCATACAGTGTTCACCGTACAAGTGTAAGGACCTGAGATCAATCCCCAGAACCCACATTTAAAATGCCAAGTGTGGGGGCATGCGTTGGAGAAGAAGAGGCATGTGAATCCCGAGGGCTCAAATGGCCAGCTGGCAAGGCCTGTTTGCTGAGTTCCAGGCTGGGAGAGATCCTGTCTCGTGAAAACAAGGTGAAGGCACCCAAGGAACAATGGCCAAGGACACCCCCTGGCCTCCATCCACACATGCACGCGTGTGCAGCCGCACAGACAACTGCAGAAGCCCAAGGGGAGAAGCCTCTTTTTGAAAGCTAAGTTCTAGCCGGGCAGTGGAGGCACCTGCCTTTAATCCCAGCACCTGAGGGGCAGAGGCAGGAGGATCTCTGAGTTCAAGGACCGTCTGGTCTACAAAGCCAGTTCCAGGACAGGCGGGGCTACACACAGCAACTCTGCCTCGACCCCCATAAATGAAGAAAATAAAGAAAGCTAAATTTTAATACTGTAGCCATGTGGAAACAACAGAAAAAACGTTTTCATCCTACAACAGACACTCCTTCCTCCTGATAAAAGAAACAGCTATTTCCGTCTGTGTTTTGGAATATACCAGAGAGATTAATTTCCAAGGAAATATTGCCTTATCTTCTAGCTAGTGCCTGGAGCTGTTTTATTTGTTGAGAAACATCTAAGTTCTACAACAACAGGTAAGAGTATAATCTGAGAAGGAGAGCATCTGTAGTGCTCTTTCCCACGGCGCCCTTAGGTGGGAGCAAGCCTTCCGTCCCCATTGGGCAGGACTTTCCAGGACTTCCTTTAGTCTCAGTGGTGGCTACCTCCCAGTGCCCCTTGCCTCTGTGTCTGCATCTGTGTTCCAGTGGGCGCCTTTCCTTCAGTAACCAGTAGGATGGGGCAGAAGTGACACTGGGTGGCCTTTCCAAGGCTCGATTAGGAGAAGTTGCATAGCGTCTGCGTCAGTCTCTTGGGGTACTGGCTCTGAAGAAAGGCAACTGGCACACTGGAAAACAAAAACAGGGACAGGGAGATGGCTCAGTCGGAAGGGGCTTGGTGCACAAGTGTAAAGGCCTGAGTTCGGTCTGAGAATCCACATTTAAAAAACTGGCTACACCACCTCTAATCCCAGTGCTGGCGAGGCAGAGATGGGATTCAGGGAGCTTGGTAGCCAGCCAGTCTAGCCAATGAGAGACCCTGCCTCAAAAACTAAGGTGGAAAGCAATTGAGGGAGATATACAATACAACGCTGATCTTTGGTCTCTATGCACTCACACACACACACACACACACACACACACACACACACACACACACGCGCATGCACGCATGCACACACGCACACTTCTCTTGAGATCGCCATATTGTAAAGGAAGCTCAAGTTTTGTGGAGAAGGAGATACTCGGCCAACCCTTAGCTCTCACATGCCAGACATTTGAGTAAAAACCCCATCTTGGATGTCCAGTCCTATAGTCTGCATGGGTCTGGTCTCAACCAACAAAAGCATCAGAGACTTCTAGCGAAAACTGCCCAGCTGGGTCAGTCAACCCCCAGGAACATCAGAAATAGTACAAAGTTGCAATTTTAAGCCACAGGACTTTGAGGTGCATTGTTGTATAGCAACAGGTTAATTAGACAATCTCCAGATTTCCTCTGCTAGGTTTTAAATCTCACCATCCCCTCTCCAGCATCTATTTCACCCCCTTTTCACTGTGTATTGTGGGGAAATAAACCCAGGTTACCGGTATCCCCGCTTACTCTATATGTCATTGTTGTCCAAGTGTGGTCTGACAGCACCAATGTCACTTCAGAACTTGTTAGAAAAACGCATTCTCAGGCTTTCTCTGGACACGATGACTCAGGCTTTGGAGCTGAGGCCCTTACTCATGTTTAATAGCTTTGGGGGTTGGGGTTGGGGCGGGGGCAGAGTGATGTAGCTCATGTACAAACCCCCGGGTTCAATCAGCAACAACCCATGAACTATGTATGGCCATACTTGCCTGTAATCCAAGTACTCGAGATGGAGGCAGGAGGATCAGAAAATACAGTCTTGTTTGTTTATTTATTTATTTATTTATTTAGCCACAAATGAGTTTGAGACCAGTCAGGTTATACAAAGCCTGTCTCAAAACAGTCCTTTAGGGGATTCTGGTAAGTGTTCAAGTTTTCGACTGTTCTCTACCGGTCATGGTAATCTTGTGCCTCCTTGCTAGTGATTGGTTTGAAAACCCAGGCCCAAGCCAATCAGCACACAGCATTCCTTGATACCAGTAATTTCGCTGTAGCTGAAGCATGGCTCTCTCTCTGAGGGAGGTGTTTCATTACAAAGGGAGCCAACTGGAATGTGCTGCTGATACTGAGGGTGGAAGGCAGAGACTTGGGGAGAACACAGGTATTCAATCAGCCCAGCCCATCTCTGAGTTTCTTATTTGGGGGTAAAAAAGAGTCCCTGTTGGTCAAACGTTTTTGAGTCAACCGTTGAGTTACTTGCAGCCACTGGTGCACGGCAGATACCATGGGCTTTGCATCCTGTATCTCCCGGGGGGGGGGGTCGGGGGGGGATTAAGACATTTGCACTAGACAGTTAGGAAATGAATTGCTAGGATCTGAACCCAGGGCTTTGCTGTCAAAGCCCATCATGAGATTAGAGCTGGCAATGAGAGATGGGCTCCACTTTGTCAACGGGTTAAGGCACTGAGAAGACTCTAAGGGTTCTGTGAAAGCAACCGGAGGGGACACAGGACTTTTGCCTGATTCTATCCAGAGCCCATGCTGATGCTTGCGTCCTTAAATCAAATGATGTTCTTCCTCTTCTTCTCTCCCCCAAACAGATTGATAGAATATGTTGTTTTGCAAGACCCACAGGAGAAGAGCATAAAGCTAGTGTTCCTTGGAGAAGTAGGCAGATTGGTCCAAGTGCGTCTATAAACTGTAACCACCCACACAGACCGTTCCAAAGGCAGTGCCTAAGACAAAAGTGCAGTCTAGAAGATTCCCATTGGTGCAGTTGAAAGGTAAGAGCCACAGACCTCGTCTCCAGCACACAGACAGCATGGCATAAATTTAGTGTCTTACAACGCTGGGGGTCCCCAGACCACGTGCCTCTCAGGGGATGACCATGTCTGAGGGAGGCTCGTGCCTCCTGTTCACGCCCCTGTTGTCTGCATTGCGGGTTAGCTTCCACCCACTCCCACCATGTTCCTGCTCTCTCTGGCGCCCCTTCAGAGCTATGGAACTAATTTTAACCTGTAAGCTGAATCGCAGAGCAAAGACGACCGAGGGCTCAGGGTGGCTGCAATGAAAGGAAAAAGGACATAAGTGTTCAGAGAAATAAGGCAAGCCAGGGGCTACCCACCTTTCTCTCTGACCATCACCCAGAATTTAAAAACGAGGGCGGATCACCTTTGGTAAATATCTATCATGGGAAACAAAAAGCTATGACAAACAGATTTCAGCAGGCATTTGCTGAAATATTTGGAACGCTGTTTGGGAAGGGACCTGGTTAAAAAAGATGTGCTAAGTTGTTTCCAGGCTTGGGGCCACGCGTGTACGAACTAATACAACCAAGGGGAGGCAGGAGAAGAGCAGGTTATCTGGGAGGAACGCGAAGAAGATTGGCTTGGGTCAGGAAGTTTCCCCGACGAAGTATGATTCTCCCAAGAGTGATGGGCAGTTCAGGGAAATGTCGGGCATACAAAGTCCCTCCATTTGCAAACTGCTGTTCTGCGTGTTTGTTTTTTTGATACAGAGGATTGCTATGAACAGATGAGAGGGACCCATCTCTACCCAGGGCGCCGGGCAGGTGTTAAGCGGTGTTCAAGCACTCTTAAAAAAATCAGTTAATACTAACACCCAACCCTCGTTGGAAGCACTCCTTCTGATGGTCGTTTTCCTGTAAATAAGCAAAAAACATTGGGGGATGGGCAATCTGACTTCCTAATTGGCAGCTGTTGGACGCTCCTTTGTTGCCCTGGCTGCCTTGAGCAAAAGGAGTGTCAATCAAAAGCCAGCTGGACTACACTTAATGCCAACACTGGCTGTGTCAAACACTCCACAGGCGCTTTGAGAGAACTACGCTCCGCTTGCAGCTGGCTGTCCCTGCACCTGAAGGGGTGGCCTCCGCCAGGGTTGTTCAAACAGAGAGCGCTGCACTGTTTGATGTCACAAGCCTCAGTGAACTCAGGTCATCGGGTAACCACTTCCAACCTTGGCCAGAGGGGGGAAGTGCCTCTGCTGTGACCGGGGCTAAAGGGACAATGCTCTGGTTGGTGCAAACACAAACCATCATTTGCATGTGGCTTGCTGTGATTGGTGCCTCCTCTAGCTATATAGAAGCAGACAATTTAGCAAACTGCCTGGAAGACACAAGGCCTTCTTGTACCGTCTTCCTGCGTCGCGGTGCTAGGTCCAATAAAAGGCTTCACTTGAGTGATCTTTTCTTGCCTTTGTCATAGTGTGGGCTGAGCTGATAACACGCAGAAAGAGAATCAGGAGAGACGGTGAAGCAACAGTGATGATGGATGTCTGGTGCGGCAAGCTGCCAAAGCGGTAAGGCGAGTGGCTATTGTCAGCTGAAGGACAACAGAAGGCTGCAAAGAGAGAAAAGACAGGGCAGGACCGAGTTACGGGAAGAGTTCTAGAGAGCTGTCAAGTCATTTGAATCACAGATCCCTGACACCCCAGCCCAGGAGCTGTAACACTGGCCATTGTCAACATGAGCAATCCTGATACCTGTAGCGGTAGTAAAGGATCCTAAAGGCCGAAGGATCCTGACTTTGTAGGATATAGCTCAAAGTCTAATTGGTCCTAATAATAAAAACCCAGAGTCAGCTATTGGGGATCAAAGAGAATCAGAGCGGCCAGCCACTAGAGTTCTTACCTCTACCGTGGTTAGACCAAAGGAGTGATCCTGTCCTCAGACTGTATCCTTGGACTACATCCTCAGACTGACTGCATTTTCAGACTGACTGCCATGAGTTTCTGTCTCCTCTGCCTTATATTCCCCTCTCTACCCAGCCATATCCCTTCCTGTCTCCAACTCCTTAGGCTAGGATTAAAGGTGTGAGCCAATGCTACCTGGCTCTGTTTATCTTTGAGACTGGATCAACCTAGTGTAGCCCAGGGTGGCCTTGTACTCAGAGTTCCCTCTGCCTCTGCCTCCTGAAGGCTGGAATTAAAGGTGTGTGCCACCACTGCCTGGCTTCTGTGGCTAACTAGTGGCTTAACACTGCACTCTGATCTTCAGGCAAGCTTTATTTGTTAGCTTACAAACAAAGTATCACTATGCTAGACCTATAGCAGCAACACTAGTAGGTCTAAGGATCAGTTACCCAAGGCCTCCATAAGGCATCTATGACCAGTAGAGGGTGCTGTTTGCTGCTGGTGATTGTAGTGGTTCCGGCAACACAGTTGAATACAAACGCTGTTGAGACCAGCAAGCTTCCTACCTACCCACAATTTGTCATTCTTTTTCTCTTAAACTCTAAATGACATTGTTCTCAAGCCTCAGGGACAAATGAGTGAAACAAACACTCCTCCCCCAAATAAAAACCAAAGAAACAACAACAACAATAACAACCAAACAAAGCTCCCATGCTAGTTGACTGGTTGAAATTAGATAGCCAAGACAGGCCTCCAACTCATGATCATCTTTCTGACTCAGCCTCCTGAGTTCTGGGATTATAGGCATCTTCTACCAATTGAGATTAATTCGCATTGCTTTTAATGACTGTGATCTCTCCCTGTGTGCTTTGTATCTGCAGAGTCCCTGAGTCTAGAAAGCAGTGGGCTGGGCAGGACCACTAGATTGTTGCTTCCTTTTATAGGAACTGAGGCAACAGAGAGGACCAGAGAGCCCGAGGTGACACACACTGCCTTCCACTCTCTATCTTCCATGCTCTGAGCTTAGGGTTTGAGCTCTTAGTACCCTCTTTTCTTGAGGTACTTAGGAACAGAAGTGCAACCGGGTTGAGTCTAAGGAGGCTCTCTCCTGGCTGGAGAGAATCAGAGTCCCTTGAATTGCCTACCTGGGTCAGTCCTGGATTAGAGGGATAAGCAGGGACTCCCTTGAGGATTTTCTTTTGGTGTGCGTGGTTTGGGCTCCCTGGGTGGCTAACCAGAACCTTCCTGCCCTGAATCTGGACTCCCTCACTGAGTTACTCCAGGGAAGACCCCATGCGGATGCCCACGATGGAGAGATGGCACCATAGATAAGTGAGTTTGGATTCCCCAGAACCCAATGTGTAAGTGAGTTCTGGGTTCAACTGCCTCAGCAAGTAAGATGGAGAGCAATTGAAAAAGATGTCTGACATCATCCTGGGGCATGAATATACATGTGTGTGTATACTTATGTTCCTACACATTCATGAACATGCATATAAATACGTACAACACACATATACATATGTCTTAGGGTTTCTATTGTTGTAAAGAGACACCATGACCTTGGTAATTCTTAGAAAGAAGACATCTTCACCAGCTTTCTGTTTTCAATGGTTTCCTTAACTGCCCAAATTTGGCTGTCCTTGAACTTGCTCTGTGAACCAGGCTGGCCTCAAATTTCTTATCTTGCATGCTCGTTTTCATTATAAATCTTTATAAGCATGAAGATTATTCATTCATTCATTCAGTGCTACAGATGGTTCACTTAGGTGATTGAGAATGCCATGACACAATGAACAATGACATCAGAGACGACAATGAGATCAAACAGCAGGCCTAGGCTTAAAGGACTCTAACTAAGGCCTCAACAGAAGGACCCATGCTTATATCAACCCATGGGTATGAAGACCCCTAAATAAAAATATGAACGTTGCCACTTCCTTTGGGACATGAATGTGGAGTACTCCCCCAGGGACAATCTGTACTCTTTGACTTCTTGCCACAGTGTGGTCTGCAGTCTATCTGTTCCAAGGAGAAGCTTATTTTTTAGGCTGTTTATTGTCTGGGCCTTAGTCTGTCTGTCTGTCTGTCTGTCTTGGGACCCTGGCTGGTTGGTTGCTCTGGAGCACTCGAAGGGAAATGTGTTCACCTGGGCAGTTGTGCAAACATAATTACAGCCACAGTGAATGATTCAGCTGTTGCACACAGACTGCACAATGGTTTCTAGGCAGGCTCAGGGTTTTCCTGTTTACAGAACATTTTCATCTTAGACTTCAGTTGATCCTCACTGAGGGTGGTGTTGATTTTCTGACAATAGCGTGTTTGGAGCAGTCACTATTTCTGGGCTAGGTGTTTGGGACAGAGGAGTTCCTTCGGTTTTCTATGCCTCTGTGCCCTCACCTGGGAGGTAGAGATGATTCCAGTACATTCCTTACCAGGGTGTGATGAATGAGGTGAACATGTGGACTCGAGAGCTGTGCCAGGAACACAATGCCTCCAAGCTCTCCATATTCCTTGCATCACCACCACCATTATTCTAGAAATTTGAGAACTGTGGTGTTGGTCATGTTGACGCCTGAGTCTCGGATGACTCTGCGAGGTGGGGCTTTGCAAAGAAATCAGGCCTTGATTACGATGTGGACACCTGATGAGATTAGTGCCTTGGTAAGAGACCAACTTTTCTTTCTGTGTCTCTACGGGGGAGTACTCAATACAAGCACAGGAGAGGAATGGTGGGCAGGTGTGCACACCTTTACACACACGGCAACTGAGGTGAGGAAACGACTCCCTGCTCTCTCTGAGCAGAAGAGAACCTCCCAGTTCTTGGGTTAAAACAATACATCAAAGATGAGGACATATAACTGTGTGAAGTTTTGAAAAAATACCCAAATGTGTATGTGAACTTTCCCCCTCCCTCTTCAAGCATCCAAGTTAATTCAGAATTATAGTAAAATTCTAGAAAACTGGTCATGTGATTTCGAAAACCAGTTCAAGAAATGGGGCTGGACAGATAGCTCAGAAATTAAGAACATTCACTGCTTTTGCAGAAGATCTGGGTGTGGGTCTCAGCACCCACGTGGTGGCATCACCTTCTTCTGGCCTCCGCTGGAAATGCACACACCTGTTGCATATAACATGCATGCAAAACTGAATTCAAACACATAAAATAAAAATAAATCTTAAACAAGTAATTAAAGATCTAGTAAAAAAAAAACACTTTTGAAAGGGCTGGAGTGATGGCTCAGAAGTTAAGGGCACAGGCTGCTCTTCCAGAGGCTCTGAGTTCAATTCCCAACAACCATATGATGGCTCACAATCATCTATAACGAGATCTGGTGCCCTCTTGTGGCATGCAAGCATACATGCAGGCAGAACACTATATATATAATCTTAAAAAAAAAAACACACATTGTTGAAATGGAGTAAAATA
Organism: Alexandromys fortis; assembly: GCF_014885135.2. Lineage (NCBI taxonomy): Eukaryota > Metazoa > Chordata > Mammalia > Rodentia > Cricetidae > Alexandromys > Alexandromys fortis. Next base: position 25,364,436 of record NW_026067927.1, read on the forward strand.
AAATCAGTCCTATACTATTGGTATTAAAAGAGACATTCTCAAGTGTTTGTGACCACTAAGGGATGGTGCTCCATGCTGATTGTGGGCTTTCTTTGTGTGCAGCCTCTTTCGGTTTTGTAACATTGTAACCAACACTGTCACATGCGGACTTAACAACCACTTCCAGCCTTATCAGGCTTGTCCAGTTCCCTATCAAAGGGGCTGAAAATGCTAACTATTTGCTTTTGACTGTTTACCTCAATCCTGGTCCATGACATTTAAGGAGATGAGAAGCCTTCCTCCCCCCACCACCCTTATTTAAAATGCTATCATATGGAGGATGTGATGTCTGGAGTTGTGGCAGCCCTCTTGTGATCAGAAAACCTCCAGTTTGAAGCTAAAAGCTAACACAAAGGGAAGACTGGGAAGATGGGGGCTGGAGAGATGGCTCAGTGGTTAAGAGCACTGCCTGCTCTTCCAAAGGTCCTGAGTTCGATTCCCAGCAACCACATGGTGACTCACAACCATCTGTAAAGGAGTCTGGTGCCCCCTTCTGGCCTGTGGGCATAACAGAGAAAGAATATTGTATACATAATAAATAAATAAATATTAAAAAAAAAAGACTGGGAAGATGAAGAGTCCCTGTGACAAGAGTTTTCATGGGAAGACTCAACATAGACATCTGCTTACTCCAGACAGGAAGTCCAAGACAGACCAAAGTACGGATAGCACCGAAGTCCAACTTGGTGAACCACTGAGTTTTAATGGAGTTATAGTAATATGGGTGCAAAAATGGTTACCTGCAGGAGCAAAAATGACTCAAAGACAGCTGCATCACCAAGTCCACTCCAGCATGGGTGACAGCTCACAGACATGGGCTACGGCACACTGCACAGCCTGCTCGATGCAAGCTGGCCTTTCCAGCTCCTCTAAACAGCTGCCAGGTAGCTCAGCTGGTTTCTGTAGCACACATTCTAACTGGTCTTAAGAAATAAAACCCGAAGTCAGATATTAGGGGTTGAAAGCTGAAGGAACAGAGAAGCAGTGCAGCCAGCCACTAGAGAGACCATTTAGCTCTACCAATGCTCAGATCGAAGGGGCAATCCTGTCCTCAGGCTGTCTCCCCAGACTGCATCCTCAGACTGCAGGGGTGATCCTAAGACCACAACTATCTCCACCAAACCTCACGCTGCCATGAACTTCAGTCTCCTCCTGCCTTATATTCCTCTCTCCACCCAGCCATATCACTCTTGTCTCCACCTCCCTAGTGCTAACTAACTTACTAACTAACTAACTAACTAACTATCCAACCAACAGAGACCCCTCTGCCTCTGTCTCCTGAGTCCTGGGATTAAAGGTGGGTGCCACCACTCCCTGGGCTCTAGCGGCTTAGCTCTGCACTCTGATCTTCAGGCAAGCTTTATTTGTTAAAACATAAACAAAGCATCACTACAGGTTCCCTGCTTCTTCTAGAGCAGCTGGTCTGGTGTAGTCTTAGCAGCTTGGCTCAGCTAAGAGATGACTCGCCTCTATCTTTTGTTTGCAGGTGGAAGAGAAACAGGCCTCTCTAGCAGTATAGCAAACAGGACAGATGGAAATCTGCTTCTAGAAAACGCCTTCCTTTCACACACTTAGAAAAATCAAGGTGCCTAGACAAAGGTTTTGGTTTGCTGATGATGTGAAAGGGACTGAGGGAGTCAAGGTGCCGCGGGACTAAAATATAAAATGCTCCATTTGATATTGAGCCGAATCTCTGAACCAATCAGGGCCTCAACCTGCCTCATCTTTGAGGAACCATGGCTCACTTTTAAAGGAGTTTCTTCTTCTTCTCTTATTTTTTTTATTTGAAATGGTCTAACTGTGTAACCCCAGCTAGCCTCAATCTCACGACAGCCCCCCCCCTCAGGTTCTTAAGTGATGGGAGGGACTGCAGGTATGATGCACCTGGTTGATCCCTAACAAGTACCTCTAGAAAAAAAATAGCAATAAAAAACCTGGCTACATCTAGTTTCTTTGATTGTCTTAACTTTGGTGAAAGATTTCTGGGTGGAAAAAAATAATGAGTCTTGCTCAACAAGAATTTTCTGGCTATCTTGACATTCCATTTCCCCCACCTTCCCAAAGACTTCCTTGAATGCCCAACTCAAGGTCAGCCTGGAGAGTCCCACCCAGGAAGAAGTTTCTAAGGCGGAGAATTAGCCTGCTATACCCCAGCCCGACTGCTTCAAAGCGACTCTATGTGGCTTTCCCATCCTCTGTGCGCTCTCTCTGGTCACTGTGACTGCCCAGGGAAGGCAATCAGTGGTTTACACTGGGTCTGAGACTCTGTCCATCAGGGACAAAGGTGAGGTACAGAGGAGCGAACCCCGCAATGCACCACGGCTTTTCCACAGCTCTGATACCTTAACCCCGGGTGTTCACTGCACCATTTCCCCTCACGCAGGGAGTTAAAACACTTTACACAGAGTTGCTAAAAATTCTCTCAAATAAATATTTATTTTGCAAATCAGACATTCACTTTCAAATATAGTTTCTCTGTAAATCCAATTTTTTTAGGTATTATATTTACTTGTAATTCACTAGAGGCAACTGGATGGTATCATTTTGCAATGGCGGAATTAAAAGAGTGTAGATACAACTGTTCCAGATAGAAGGTATATTCTATTTCATACACAGTTCGAACCAGAAAGGTACATTAACTACACAAACATAAATCTTTTAGCTTAATTAATAAAATATATTCATTCCATACAATAATAAAATATAATTGAATATTTGCTGAAGTACTTAAAAGGGTTACAAAATGATCTGGATTATCACTGAAGGAATGTAAGTACAAGTCTGTAAAAAGATATTTTCTGAGAACAATTGCTACAAGGTTTAACATTTGCAAATATCTTATATACATAAACAATAAATTATTCCCGGTTAACACAGTTTTGCCTTAGGGCCATAAAAGCTGTAACAATTTTGAACACCTTAAAGTCCCAAATTTTTCTAGGGTAGGTTCTGCCAGTTTTGGCACACAGCACAGACGGGTGGGTTGGGGGACGGAAATGCTCACAGTAATGACAGGGTTAATTAGCAGGCAGGCAGAGAGGCTTGGAAGGAGGGACAGGAAAACCAGAGGGAGACAGGTCAGGCCAAGACAGGAGACAGGTCAGGCCAAGCACAGGCTTGCTGTGGCTCACGATCTGGTGCTGAAAGCCATCTGAGAGACTCCAGCAAGACTTGGGCTTTGAGTCAGGCCTTTGTTCCTGAATGTGACTTACTAGGGTGCATGGCACACTTGAAGGGAAAATCATATTGCCAGATTTTAAACAAGAAAAGCAGTACAGAAATCAAAGCAAATGTCTCCAGTAAAGAGCCCCAAAGGGGCTTTGCATACAAATGCAGGGAAGGAGTGAAATTGGACTTGTGGCAAAAAAAAAAAAAAAAAAGCCAGAGGGAGCCAGACACGCTAATGCTTATAAACCCAGCACTTGGGAGACTGAGGCAGGATAGAATATTCAAGACCTGTGGTTTAGTCCTCAGCCGAAATAAGAGGGGGAAGCACGCTGCCCACCGGACTGTTCTATCCCCCTCCCCTCCTAGCAGCTACTGCTAAATGTCCCACAGGCTCGACCCAAGTCTGCCATCTGGAAACCTGCCAGACATTTCCCAAGGGCTCTGAAGCCTCATCGAGGAAAGTTCAGTTAGTGTGTGGTCATGGCACCCACACACTGTATGTCCGAGGCAGCGACGGGAGGACATGCATAGTTATTTATAGCTCAGTGCTTTTCAACTTTATTAGGAAATAAAGGGAGCATAGTCCTGCACGCTCCTAAGTTTCAGATATGCACGACACCCACACCCTCAATGACAGCACAGTTTCTAAGGCCAAACAGCACTGTAATGTCCGATAAAGGACTCTAGAGCAAATCAGCACAGCCCGCAGAGACCAGGAGGCTTCGGAATGCTTTAAGCAGACACAGGATGTGATCCTTAGCATACCTGATCAGGATGCGGGAAAACAGACAACTGCACACCGTGCTTTTTCCTCTAGGAGATGATACGGGCATCTGGGCTTCGGGGCCTTTCTCCAAAGCTGTGCTGTGGTTAACTAACTGTGAGAAAGCATTCTCGGAGGCCTGCAGAGTGTATGGGGACAGCTGGACGGAAAGACTTTGGGGACTCTTTTTTGAAAAGGGGAGAGCATACATCAACAAAGTGTTTTATTGGGTGGTTAAGACCTTTTTTTTTCTACTTAAAAAGGATAAACTTCTGTTTCACCCTGATACTCTTCTAATACAAAAGCACTTGATTTCCATAATATGTGGGGCTCAGAATCTTCTTACACAAATGTTTTCTGAAGAGGCAAGAACTTAATGATTTCTAAAACTTGGAAATTACATTCAAGGAACAAAAGGTAGCCTTTATTTTTAGCAACGTGGTTGGAACCGTGACAAGGGCTGATTTATTCCACACATCTAGTGGTGATGTCTCTAGGGGTTTCTACACTGTGCACCAGCTTGTACATTTGTGCCTGCGTGAGAGAAAGCCAGGAAGGGTCCCTTGGTGTCGCCGCTTCCCAAATGCTCACCCTCATCCGTGTGCCAATACCTTAAATAAGAGGAGAACGCGCTTCTCCAGAAAAACCCTGCTGCACCATGATCTGTTTGTTTTAAAGACAGAGGAAAGGTGGATGTGAGGTCATCTCCAGCCACAAAGAAATCAACACACGTGAGGCGCATGGCAAGCGTGGCGGCTCTCCCTGGGCGAGCGGCAGCCTGAGCTGGCACAGGCACAGGCACACTCATTCTGGGCACTGTGCACACCATCTAGACAGCCCACAGGGGGAAAGTGCAGTGTGCCATTTTATTAAAAAAAAAAAAAAAGGTGGACAACCAGAAGGACGTTTACTCGAAACCCCAAACTGAAGCGGGGTTTCATTCTAAGAATTCCGCGTTTTCTAGGGAGGTAACGCCGTGAGTGTGGTGAGCTCCCACATGGTGAAGGAAAGTAAGAGGATGAAGAGGGGGAAAGCTAGCCATCTGAAAGACAGAGACCAGGCATGGCGGCACTGATGCGGGGCTGAGTTCAAAGCCAGCCTGGGCTAGATGGCAAGCCCTTGTCTCAATATCAGAAACACGTGATTGGCAGCAGTGGAAGAACTTGTGCTGGGATCACAAAGCTGCGTTAGGCACCAGGACTCCCAGCTGCAGGCGCATTAACAACAGCAAGCACCGCATTTTCACCAAGACAATGAAAACAAAGGCCCCTAAGGTGCACCAGCACAGCTCAGAGGCGGAGAAGAGATGGTATTCTGGGTTGGACTCCAAGGATTCTTCAGATTTAAAGCTATTTTGTCTTCAAAATGAGTTCCCGAGTTCTCTACCTTACGAACTACTTAAAGCAGCCGAGGACGACACCAGTATTTATTTTTGTCATATACTGCAGGTTTAGACCAAGTCCACTGCTTTGGTCGAATGGAGTCTTGAAAACGTGGTCCACACTGCTCGGTCAGAAAGTCAACTAAAGAGGGGAGTGCTGAAGAAGCATTACAGAAATCCCGACTTCGTCACCTTGGTTACGGATCCACGGTTTGCACAGAAATAAGCAATATGCATGAAGTCAAATTAGGATTAAAACTTGAAACAAGAAGCAAAAAGTAGGATGGGGTAGATGTGACAACAATCTTGTACTCTTAAGGCAAAACGATGGAAATTTCTTTAAATAGGCACTTTATTATATCCACAGGCGATAAAATCCCAGAGCTACTGTTAGGCACGTAAACACAGACCCTGCAAGAGAAACAACCGAGAGAGCTGTTAGCCCCGAAGTCACTCTCAGGGATTTTCTTAGGTGCCAGGAGCCAGTTAGAGGGCGGAGTGAGGAAGGGCAGGGACTACAGGCACTTCTTCCCTCTCCTTGCGCCAGTCCAGACCTGAAAACAGTGTGCCAAAGGGCGCCATCCATGAAACACTGTTAAAGAACACGTCTCCACCCGGCAACCAGCACCAGCATCTTCCCAGTGCAGACGTGTGCAGGGGTCAGGAAGACCTTCCAATGCCAGCAAGAATCACCACAACTGGGGATCAAAGTGTATATACGTGTGTGATCCACTTCCAAATAAGGAACAAAATTTCACTACTAAACGCTGCTATAACTTTAAAATATTCAATTAATCTGAAATGGTAGCACTGACTTGAAATTGTGATTTTTAAAAAATTTTATTTATTTTTTTTTATCATATGTGAATGAGTGTTTTGACTGCATGTGTGTATGTGCAATGTGTGCATGCCTGGTGCCCATGGAGACCAGAAGGCATCAGATTCCCTGGGACTGAAGTTAGAGGTGATTGTGGGCTGCCATGTGGGTGCTGGGACTTGAACCCAGGTCCTTCGCATGAGCAGTGATGTTAAGCACTGAGCCATCTCTTCAACCCCCTGGTGATTTCTTTTTTTTTTTTTTTTTGATGCCCAAAATATTCCTTCTTTGGCTGAAACATTACACAAGCAAAACTAACGTGTTTACAGGATTGCCCTGGGGCTAGAGATGGTTCCGTGAGAGCACCCTGAGTCTGAATCTCTAGGATCCAGCTAGACAGCTGTGCATGCCCATAATCCGGCTGTGGGTAGGGAGATTTCATTTGTATTTTGGTAAATAAAGCTTGCCTGAAGTTCAGAGAGTAAAACGGCCACAATGATCAGCCTTACAGACCAGGCAGTGGTGACACACACCTTGAAAGCCAGTAGCCACACTAGTTTGCCACAGAAACCGGGCAGTAGTGGTGCACACCTTAAATCCCAGCATTAGAGAAGAATATAAAACGGGAGGAGACAGCTCTCAGGCTCATTCTGAGATTCTTGGAGGCAGGATTGCCATTTTGGACTGAGTTAAGAGTCATTGGCTGGCTTTTCTTTTCTTTTCTTTTTTTTTTTTTTTTTTTTTTTTTTTTGATTTTCGAGACAGGGTTTCTCCGTAGCTTTTGGTTCCTGTCCTGGAACTAGCTCTTGTAGACCAGGCTGGCCTCGAACTCACAGAAATCCACCTGCCTCTGCCTCCCAAGTGCTGGGATTAAAGGCGTGCGCCACCACCGCCCGGCCTGTCTTGCTTTTCTGACCTTCCAGTTGAACCCCAATTTCTGTCTCTGGGTTTTATTAATTGCGCTATAGCTGTGTGTGGGTGGGTGGGCGTGGGGAGGGGAGATACAGGACTGCAGGCTGCCAGCTTAACTCCAGGTGCAGAGAGAGACCCTGCCTCAAGGGAACAAGGAAGAGTGATAGAGTAGGGAAGCCATGCCCTCCTCTGGCTTCTTCAGGTGCACACATGGGTACTCCCCTCCAAGTGTCACCAACGGAGTAAGATGGTCAGAAAATCAAAGGTCTTCCATTCTATTTATAAGCTATTTTCTATACCGAGCTTCACTGAAATCCCTAAATCATAGGGGACAGCATCCTATCAAATTTAAGGTCTCATTATAAGGTTAGCATAGTATCACATAAAGATACTATAATAAAGTACCTTTATTGCTAAGGAAGAAAAATGCAAATTAAAGGAGCTACTCCACCTACTGGAAACTGCAGGATGTGTTGCAACACAAGGACGTTAGAGCAGGAGAGCCGGCGTCAGCTGCCCGCCTGACTGGTCTATGATGCTCGCTCATTCTTTCCAGCTGTCTTAAATGCCTGGGTGTGAAGCAGCTCACCTGCTAAGTATTTGATCGTGTCGAGCTTGTGCGCCTCCAGCAAAGTCTTGAGGCCAGCCACCTCGGTTTCTATCTTCCTGTCTGTCTGGGTCAGGGCTCTGTCTTGCTGGGCGTGCTTTGAAAGCAAACAGGTTGAGAACATTAGAGTCTGCGGGTGCTGGTCTTTGCCCCGTGCTCTGACCCAGAGCTCTTTCTCAGCATGGTGCAGTCCCGGATCGAGAGCTGGAGCTGGCTTTAGTCTTGGCTCTGCCATCCTCTGGCCACACTGCACTGTTCAGGGCCCTTAACATCCTCTGTCTCGGTTTCTCTGTTTGGAAAAAGGGATTAAAAACAGAACAAACCAACAACCCACCACTGGTCTTGTCTCCAGAAGAGCTATTGAGAGAATCGAGAACAATAATCTATATGGCAACGTTGTTGAGAACCAGACTGCTTTGCACTACCCGCTCTCGAAGGTAGTGATGGTAGTCCCTGTCTAGTCCCTGCAGGAGACAGATTAGGTAGTCCCTGTCTAGCCCTGCAGTAGACACGGAAGTTCCCCTGAGAGACGAACACAGCCTTAGGTCACAGCAACAGAGCTGACTTAGTACTATTTCTAGCCACGCCTTTTCAGGCTGTCTTGTCTCACAGGTCAAATGTCAAGTGTTCTATTACCATCCAGCTCAGCGACCAGGGGACAATTTTCGTCCTTCTCCAAATGTGAGAAAACTCCAGACCACACATTAACCACCAGTGCACAATGGCTCTGGCTGTCGTGTTAATGCGTGAAAACACCGAGAGAGTTCTACTAAAAGGCCAAGGATGAGAAGGTTCTTTTTGGTTTTCCAAGGCAGGGTTTCTCTGTGTAGCCAACAGTTCTGGAACTCACCCTACAGACCAGGCTGGTCTCAAGCTCACAGAGATTCACCTGCCAAGTAGCTTTTTAACAACATCAATGTGGATAAATAATAAGAAAATGAAGCCATTCCAGAGAAAGACCCTTGTATCCCATGAAGGTCCTGCAGCACAGGTTCCAGGCAACACAATATATATTATTATAGGGATCTACCTTGTAAGCTACACTCGCGGCACTCAACTGCTAAGGTATGTATGCATGTATGTAAGTATGTATGTATATATGCATGTATGTAATGTATACAGAAACACACACACATCAATTAATTCATGCCTTAAACTGAAAATACAAATAGTGTCTTATATTTTGTCATTTGTCAATCACTGAGACTTAACGTTAATTCAGAAACATGATTTTGTTTTGTTAAGTTTGAAAGTTTTATGGTATTTCAACTACCGGGTATTTATCCCAAATAACCCAAGCCAAAAAAAAAAAAAAAACAAAAAAAAAAAACCCTAAACATCTATGCATCCATGCTTGTCACACTTCACACAGCAGCTGAGTGACAGAAAGAATGAGCTGTGAGACCACGACAGAACAGCACCGTCCGAAGACGGAAGCTGTGCCATGTGCGGTATGACGGACCCGAGGAACGGTACTCACTGGAGCCCACCAGCCATGGGAGACAGCTACGCTCTGGCTGCACTGACACAGGTCAGCTGGAGGACAAACCCAGAGAAAGCAGCAAGGAGACTGTGGGACTGGGAGGAGAGGGAGTGAACTAGGCTTTATGGGACACGGTTGGGGGCCGGAGAGATGGCTCAGGTGTGTGCCTGTGACTCCAGGGCCGAGAGGTGGACAGGTGAACCCTGGAGCTCTCGGGCCAGCCAGTCTAGCCAGCCACCAAGTTCTGGCTGCAGTGAGAGACCTAACGGCGGAGAAGAGCTATTCAGGCAGACACTTGATACTGACCTCTGAACCCTACAGAAGCATGCACAGTTGTGCACCCCTCCCAAGGAAAAAACAGTTTCAACTCTGCAGAATAAATGGGGATGGAGACGTGGCTCGGTAGTTAAGAGGACTTGTTGTTTTTCCAGGGGCTTAGCGTTTGTTCCCAGCACTCATGTTGGACAGCTTACAACTTCCTGTAACTCCAGCTCCAGGGATCTAACGACCTCCTCTGGCTTCTACAGGCACTTGCACCCACAGACAGACAGACACCATACAGACAGACAGACACACAATTAAAAATAAAGCAAATCTTCAAAACATGCTATTGAATTACGCACTAAACCTCTTTCAGTGATAATTCTTGCAAACATTTTGCCACAATGAAAAAGGATCCCACAGTAAATGTGTACATCTTCCTGCAACACATCAGACATGGTTAACCCCAAAGCCATGCATGGGGAGAAGCAAAGATGAACAGAACAGCAGTCAAGTCGGCCCCGGTCCTTACCAGGGACACCATTTCTGTCCTCAGCTGCAGCATCTTCTTCTCGTTCAGTGAGTACTGAAACAAACATGCACGGGTTACAGTCTGGTCCACAGTCATTCTGCAGCCCCAACCTTTTTGTTCTCACCGCTTCCCAGAACATCTGACAGGAGACGTCACCCTGCACCCCTGCAGCCCGCAGCTTTCTCTGAGCCTTCTTACTTATATCCACTGGCTGTGTCGGCTGTTTTAATATCAACTTGAGTCATTTGGGAAGATGGAACCTCAGTTGAAAAAAACTGCCCGCCAGACTGATCTCAGAGCATCTTCTTGATTTGATGTGGGGAGCCCAGCTCACTATGCTGACGGTCCAGGGGCTCTAAGCTGGCTGAAAAAGCCGTGGGGAACAGGCCAGTGAGTAGCACTCCTCCATGCCTCCAGGTTTCTGCCCTGACTTGCCTAAATGCGGGACTACACGTTGTGAGCTGAAATAAACCCTGTCCTCCCCAAGTTGCTTTTGGTGGCAGTGTTTCCCCCAGCAACAGAGAGGAAACCAAGACACTGCTGATGTGTGGCCCCCTCCACTTCTCTCTGCTGCTTCTCGTTCTGTCTCTTTCTTGACTGTGATATCGCTGGGTCCTGCCCACTGTTAGAACAGCATAGCTTGGGTCCCATTTAGATGGGTTTGAGAGGACTAATAAAGAGGAGGGGGCGTCAGTTTAATTTAGGAATGACGCTCCAATAGCTACAAGCCTGAGAGACATGACTGACAGAGGAATTATAGGAACAACATAATATTAGGAAAAAACTGTTCAAGAAATATGACCCTGTAACATGATATACTATTGCTATATTAATTTAGGAATGACGCTCCAATAGCTACAAGCCTGAGAGACATTACTGACAGAGGAATTATAGGAACAACATAATATTAGGAAAAAACTGTTCAAGAAATATGACCCCGTAACATGATATACTATTGCTATAAAGCATTAACATAGAATACATAACAAGAAATACAGCAAAGCATCACAAACTTTCCTAACAACAGTGACCAAAGAACCCTGCTGTGGGAAGCCACAGCCCAGTGTTTCTGAAGGTCCTTATCTATTAACGGTAGTAAAAAGACTTACTATGGCTCTTTTGACATTAAAATAAAAATCAGACATATTTCCATAATAACGAGCATTAGTATTTAATCGAGCAAATGGCATCCTGTAGTTTAAATGAACATTTTCAAGAACTAACATTGCTAACAGGAAAAATAGCAATGCCTTAGAGTACCTACAAAATTTCTCACTATAAAATGTCCTATTCAAACCCCTGGAGCAACAGAATGTAGTAAGGCAGTGGTCAGGAATAAAAATGCATCCCCAAACTCCGGAATCCCGAACTAAGGACCAGGCTGGTGACTCGGGGACCCTGTTACATAAACTGGAAGGGTGCCATTCATCATATCACCACCAGAGGGCAGAGTGGAGCCCGATGGTCTGTACACCTTTAAGCTCACAGCATTACCAAATCCAGAGATAAGGAAGGCCTACATCTCGACACTGTCACACTTACTAAAATGACGCTCTGGTGGCCCTGTCTCCTGGAACTCCAGAACAGCAGTATTCTATACTACTATGGAAATGGCTGTAATATCACCACAACTAATTTTTGTTGGCTGTATCAAACTCAGGGCATCGCACATGCTACCCAAGGGCTCGCTCAGCCAGTGAGTTACAACCTCAGTCCTAATTTAAATTTGAAATTAGCATTTTAATCTCATCAAGAAGAATGCCAAACCCTTCATTTGCTCTCATTCGCTTCACAGACCCAAGCCCGGCTTCCTCCCTCAGCAAATCCTATACGTTCACAGGCTTTCATCTGTATCCACACCCTGCAGCTCCAGTCTCTGAGATATATTTCTTTCCAGCTTGGTTATGCACAAGCACACAGTTGCCTTTCTAAACCAAGTGAACTGCAGCAAAACCTAGTGGTGGGGAGGCCACAAAGGGCTCCAGGTGCAGGAGACAGTGACTCAAAGGTATTTTAAAGACAGCCAAAGGGCGCAGCAATTACTTTGCATAACAAAGCTCAGCTTCAGCAGTGTAGGCCGGCTGGTCTGAGCTCCAGTACTAGCTTCATTCACTACTGTGACACACTCTGACGGAAGACCCACTGAAAAGTGAGGAGCATGAAGGGCTCCGTGGGCCCCAATGCGTGGATCCGGCTCTCACTAAGTGCAAAAATGCTCCACGTGCCCCAGCTTTCTTATGCCCCGAGGAAGTTACGTTCCTGTGTCACTCAAGCTAAAGAAGGGAGCTATCAGAGGCCACAGAAGGGCTCCCAATGCAGGGGACTGGAGCAAGAAGATGGGAGAATTTGGACAGGATAAAAAGTCAACAGGGAGTGGAGGGGATTAGAGCCCAGGAGGAGCGTGGGATGGGGGTCCTGTGGTTTCGCAGTACAACACGGGAAAGTGGGAGGCCCAGAGTCTGAGTCTCAGAACTGCTAAAAATATGAAAAAGAAAAACCCGCCAGAGCAATCCAACATACATCCATTGAAACACACTGGGGCTCACAGAGACGGCTGCTGGTCCCTGAGCAGTGGCTGGTCCCAGGCAGGGAGACACATGGCAGGCGGGCGGGCAGGAGTCAGAGACATGCATAGACACGACATGCAGAGTGAGGTTGAATATTTATTCAGGGGGTTATGGAGGAGGAAGGGTGAAGGGGGGACAGAGAGAGAGAGAGAGAGAGAGAGAGAGAGAGAGAGAGAGAGAGGGGCAGAAGCGAAGCTGCCTCTGCCTCTCTGAGAGGAAGATGGGAAAGAGAGGAGCTCAGGCCAGAAGCTGAAGATCAGCCTGCCTCGGTGGGTGGGGGAGGGAGTGGGCGTGGCTTGTCTCTTAAAGGGCCCAGGGACCAAAACCATAACACTAACATCTATGTCACAAAATCTATTATCTTTGAAACAAAAAGATTTAAATTCAATTTGAATAACTTTTTAATTTAAATGTTACTTTTGAAACCAAATTTAAATCTGATGTAAGACGTAATTAAAATTTAAAATCAAGTTGTGAACTCTGATAAATGGACAAGTGTCTAATGATATTTGTATCTTGCTTGTAAGACTAAGACTTCAATAAGCATTTCATTCTAAAAAGAAATAAATCAGTGATTTACTTTCATAAAGGAACGTACCAATTCTTTTACTCTGCTCTTCTCTAGATTGAAGTTTAATTTGGTGTCTGTCCGGACTTTGAGTACTTCATCCTGGGCAGAGGGCAGAGGACAAAGGGAATGAATGAGCCAGCGTATGAAATCTGAACCTTCTGAGGGCTTACACCGTCGACTCCCTGCTGTCTGTCCCAAGGAGCGGGCCCAGCAGGGACTGCCAGAGGCCTTGAGACTGGGACTCAGGACTCTTAGGTCAGCTCTGTGTCTGGCCCTCCCAGGTATCTGCGCAGATAATCCCCACCGGCCTGGGAGGGCTCAGCTATTTTAACCTCAAGACTTGCCTTATAACCTCCCTCACTGGAATCTGAATAAAATTCCTCCGACCATTTTTGAGACCAAAGGACAAATAGTCAACTCTGGTTACATTAAGCGTTCTCGCTAAGATGCACCAACATCTTTTCTAATGCCACCGTTCTTTCCGACTTTACAAAGTGACCAGCTGCTGGGCGAGCAACCATCTAAACCCACGTGGAAGACTATGAAGCCGCCCTCTTCTAGAACGGTCTCAGGGACCCTGTTCTGATTTACAATGACTCAGCCAGGTGTGGTGGCAGAGGCTATGAACCCCAGCACTCAGGAGACACAGAGGGAGGTGGAAAGCTGGGGTCTGTAACTTTACACACACTGAGACCCTATCTCAAGAAAGAAGAACGCACCCTTCTACAACACAATTTTCTTAATGACTGTGGCCACAGACAAGGGTAACTGATACACCACCTGATGTGTGCTTTGAAGTATATTACACAAATTCCACAGCATCGCATGCTCCAGACACACGATGTACCTGTGACATTTTATCTATTCATGAATTATGGGATTACACACACGCTTGAGGGCAGGAAAGAGAACTTACCATCATTTGCTGTTTTAACTGGTGGAGTTCAAGTTTTATTTTCTGAAAACAGAGTAAAGGGAAAGGAGTCAGGGACGTGTGACAGGTAAGGAGGCAAACACAGAACAAACGTCACAGCGGACATCTAAGCACAGGTGCCCCAGGCCCTTCATTGCCACACGCGACCATGCTCAGGACACAGAACTCCCTGAGCTGGCTGTGGAGGTGCAGCCTCCAATCTTAGCACTGGGGACACTGAGGCAGGAGGATTGTGCAATGAATTTGAGGACTGTCTAGCTATATACTGAGTAGAACACCAGTCTGGGCTATATAATAAGACTGTTAAAAAAAAAAATCCCCAAACCCAACCAACTAAAACGAACGCCCGGTTTACAGTCATCCTACAATGCACGTGCAACTGGGAAACCAGCCCAGCACCCCCTTTTCAGTCACATCAAGCGAGGAACTGTGACACATATTTGTCCTCAGGGACCCCATTTTCTTCTTAGTTCTTCTTTGGTTCCCCCCCCCCCCCCAATTCTGCCCTCAACAAATTGAGTTTAAAGTGAACTGTGTGACTTTCCCTTACAGGACTTCAATGAGACTGAAGACAAAAGCCATGTGCAAAGAAACACTTCCCTGAGCCACACACTACACTTTAAAAGAGGCAGAAAGCGGGCTGGTGGGATGGCTCGGTGGGTAAAGCACTTGTCTTGCAAGCCCGACAGCCCGAATTCTGTCCCCAAATCCTGAAGGTGGAAGGAGAAAACCAGCCCTGCAAGGTCATCCTCTGACCTCCACAAGCATGCTCTGGAATTCACACATGCACATGCATACACATGCATTGTACACATAGTCAGTAAAAAAATTGGGGCTGGAGAGATGGCTTGGTGGTTAAGAACCCTAGTTGCTCTTATAGAGGACCCAGGTTTGATTCCCAGCACCCACACAGCAGCTTACAACCATCTGAAATCCCAATTCCAGATGATCTGACACCTTCTCCTGGCTTCTGTGTGCAGTGCATGCAAGTAGCACACAGATACACACGTGGGGAAAACACCCGCAAACATAAAAAGGCTTAAAAAGAAATAATATTTATTGATCTACTTTTTTTTGGTAGGAAAGTGGTATTCTATAGATCTACTCCTAACCTTCCAGACTGGGGGAAAATCCTAATACCTACTCTAGTAGGATGATGCACATATTAATATAACAGCATAGACAATGAAAGCACAAGGTTCTGGTATGCAGCACACTGTATGCATCTACCACACAGAAGTCTAGAATGCGCACAATCAATGGAGGGTTAATCAGCCAGGGTTGTTCACTTCTCGAGAGGAGGCACGAGAAGGGGTCTGGGCTGGGTTTCCAGGGCTAGGAAAGTTCTCACCTTGATGTGCTCAGCTGTGTAACCCTGAATAGTCACTCAGCTATTTCCTTGTGCCCTTCTAGGTGTGTGCAGCTCAGCGCCTTAGCAGAGAGAATGTTAGCGTAGCTGAGCAGCTTTACCTCATTTTCTGCTCGGAGGGCTGAAAACTCACTCTTCTCCAGGATCACCATATCTTTCTTCACATTAGCAATATTAGACATTATCTGCTGAAGAGTGATTTCCTAGAGAAAGAGAAATAAACACGGCCTCTAGCCCCACTTCTTTACATCTCTACCTGCTAAGACAGCTACAAACAAACTAGAGCAGCGGGGCGGAGTGGGACTGGCAAGGGCGCCCTCTGCCCCAAAGTGAGAACCTGAGGAGGAGAACACTAATCCATAGAAAAGCAATGAGTCACAGCACAGCAGGAGAGAGATTGCACTCGGAAACATGAAGCTGTCACCTACAGCTCTGGCCACATCTCCAGCCATCAACGTGAGCTTACCTGGAACCGTCACGTTGACATAATCCCATAACTAACTACATGGCTTTCCTGAAGTACTTTTGTTATGAACTAGAGTTAAAATTACCATATACTTTTCAATGGGACACCATCCAAGAAGCCGCTTGAGTATTTATTACAAGTAATATCCTGCTTTCGGATTTCCAATGTGCCAACCCACCCTGCCAGCATTTACCTGCTGCACCTTGGTGACCGTATCGCTGTAGACGATATTCATGTTGGTCTCTGTGATCTTGACCAACGCAGACACAATGATTTCCGCTTGTTGAGTGGTAAACCCTAGGTAAGCACACAGAAACAGCCGAACTCAGAAGAGAAAAGGCAAAGACAAAGGTGTAGGAAGCACGCACGTTTCTGCGGAGGCCTGAATTCTGAAGAAAGAGGAAAGAATGATACAGTGGGAAAGACGGACCTACAGGCTGTGGCATGTCTGCCACCTTGACCAGAAGGAAACACATCAGGAATCTCTAACACCGTCCTCAGGTTCCAAATCAAACAAAGTAGAACACATCTGCTTATCGAGACGACTTTATATGTCCCCCATCTCATCTCTAGTTTTCTCTTAAGTTCGAGGCTGAAGGACGTTTGGGTGGAAAATGCCTGCTGTTTCATTCGATGAGAAAAGCTGAACAAACTATAACACAGTGTTTGGCCATTTTTCCAAAGCTCACTAAGTACATTAGTGCACTTAATACCCGAAGGGATCTTGGGATTCTTCTTATGTGGTCATACAGGTGAGCAGGCACACAGAAGCGGAGGAGGCGGGCTTCTCCAGCTACCCAGAAACCAGGGTGTCTGCCCGCCCAACAGAGGCCACAGCACTCACCTAGCGCAAATGTGTGCAACTGGGTAAACTCAGTGAAGTAAACACGGACATGTATATTTCAAAGGCATACTCTATGTTAACTCAAAACCTGGTTTTGGAGATGCATGTGCCATATAATAAAGAACTGTAGTCAGCATATTTCTCTGAATATTAATTATAAGATCATATCCTGTGTTCCAAGTGTACTTTAATGACTGGCGCTTGTGTCACGGCAACCTTTCTGGTCTATGTGTGAGAGTGTGCACATGTGTATGGGAGTCAGGGGTTGATGGCTGAGGGTCATCCTCAATCATTCACACCTTATTTTTATTGTTTAAGTTAGGGTCTCCCACAGGACATGGAATTGGCTAACCCAGGACCAATGGCTTAGCAGAGCAAAGTCAGGCGTGAAATCTGAACAGATCTCTCTCTCTCTCTATCCAGTTAGTTCCTACTGAGTTCCAGTCACACTTCCCTCAATGATGATGGACTGTAACATGTAAGCCAAATAAACCCCTTTCTCCCCCAACTTGCTTTTGGTCATGGTGCTTAATCACAGCAACAAAAATCAAATTAGAACAGCAACCAAAAGCTTTCTGAAGGCTGAGAAGTCGAAAGAGAAATACAGGAAAGGAAGCTAAGTCTGAGAAGTCACTGAGAGCTGTGTTGACCCAAGGAAGATCCATCCAGCAACAAGGGCGGGCAGGAGTCGGACTGCTTACCATTTGCTTCAAGTAAGCACACCAAAGCGTGGGTGTCAAAGTAGAGCTTCCGACTCACAGACGAGGGCAAGTTCCCCTTTCTGTGCTCCAGCTGCGGGCACCCAGCAGACAGGCTGAGCTCTAGAAGGGAAGAAAAAGGAAGCCAGATCAGTCTCCATGAGAAAGAAAAGCCATTCGAAGCTACAGGTTATGTTTCAATGCCTCAGAAACCCTTCTTGTTTTTACAGTGCCATAATCCACACATGTGATGTAACCCATTTCAGACATAAAATTCATTGGTGTCTTGTATAATTAAGAGTGGTGCACTCATCCCCAAGTCAACTTTCTCCATCCTGATGGGAAACTGTGTCCGTCAGCCAGTCCTCCATCTTGTCCCTACCTCTCAAGCAGGGCCTCACTCTGCAATCCAGACTGACCTAGATCAAACTACATGGCCCAGACTGGCCTTGAACTCACAGTGATTCTCCTGCCTCATCAGCCTCCCGCATCCTGGGATCTCAGGCTGGCGCCACCACACTCAACCCTCTCCCCCACTCTCCATTACCGCCTTAGATAACCAGGAATCTATTTTCCGGCCTACGGTCCGCCTACTCTGTATGCTTCATACGTATGGAGTCCCACAGGGCGGTCTTGGCGTTATGGTCAACGGTCATCCACGCTGCAGAACGAGCCAGCACTCTGTGTCTGTGTCACTGAGAGTCTCCCACTGCAGAGCTAGCCCACACTGTTCATGCGTTCGGTAGCTGGAGGGTGTGTGCTGTGCGAACGTCCTGGCTCTCACGAATGACCCTGGGAGTAGAACTGCAGGGTCACATGG
Source organism: Alexandromys fortis (assembly GCF_014885135.2). Classification (NCBI taxonomy): domain Eukaryota; kingdom Metazoa; phylum Chordata; class Mammalia; order Rodentia; family Cricetidae; genus Alexandromys; species Alexandromys fortis. The sequence goes on from NW_026067927.1 coordinate 25,382,668, forward strand.
TAGCTGTTTTAAGAAACTGCCAGATTTTTTCCTAAGTGGTATCACCAATTTTCTTGTTTACTCACAGCCAAGGAAGCTGCCAGTTTCTGCACATCCTCACTAACACTTGTTATGATGTTTGCTCTGTAAATTATAACCACCCTAGCGGGCACAGGCAATATCACTGCTCTGCTCTCCCCTCTAACGGTGCTGGTCATCTCTCAAAGAAAATGTCCATCCAAGTCCTTTGTCTACATAAGAACATATTTGTACAGGTGTGGTGGCACACACCTTTAATCCCAGCACTCAGAAGGCTGAAGCTGGAGGATTTCTGTGAGTTTGAAGCCTGATATACACAGGGTTCTATGAGAACCAGAGCTACATAGAGACCCTGTCACGAACAACTCAGTTGTGAGCCACCCCAAGTGCTTTTTTTTTTTTTTTTTTTTTTTTTTAGTAGAGTTTCTTTGTATAGCTCTTGGCTGTCCTAGAACTTGCTTTGTGAACCCTGGCCTCGAATTTACAGAAATCCACCTGCCTCTGCCTTCCAAGTGCTGGGATTGAAGGCGTGGGCTACCATGCCCAGCTTGCTCCTGACTATTGAGCCATCGCTCCAGCCTTTTTGTCTATTTCAGTCCATTACTGACCTGAAGAGTTCTTCACATATTCCAAACACAAGTTTCTTATCAGACTATTTTCAAATACTTTCTCCAATTATTAGTTAGTTAATATTTTTATTTTTAAATTTTACATTCTTAATATTTATTTTTTATATATTTTTTGTTTTGAACTTTTGAGAAGTTCAATTTTGATGATGCCCAAATAATCTATCCCCCCTCTGCTGCTTCTACGTTTGATGCCATGTGGAAGAGACTATTGCTAACCCAACTGTACGAAGATGGGCGCCATGTTTTCTTCTAAGAGGTTTCCAATGTTAGCTCTGACATTGAGGCCTACGATCCAGGAAGAGCTGCATATGGCATGAGGTAGCCTCGTTGTTTTGCATAAAGACATCTAGCTGTGCCAGCCCCATCTTCTCTATGACACTGTCTCGTCAAGCTGGTTGAAAGTCAGCTGCTGTGTGTGAAGGTTTATCTCTGAACTCTCCATCTGTTTAATCTACCCAGAACATCTGTCTCATCAGGACGTGGACTGTGTTCTTTATCCTGATTGTTGGTCTATTCTAGATGAATTTTAGGATAAGTATGCCATTTTTTGCAAAAAAGAGGTCCTGAGATATTTGAGGACTGCATTCTATGAATTGATTATCTTAGTAATATAGTACTCAAATTAATAAACACGAGACCTCTTTCTATTAATTTAGGTCTTTGCTCCAATCATGTTCTACAATTCTCTGAGTGTGGGCTTTGTGATCTTTTCCTAAACTTACCCCTAAGGGTTAGTTAAGGTCACGTCCCCAAATCAAACTGTTTCACTTTCAGAGTGTGCACTGTGGTGTATATATACACCTGACTCTGGACTCACGGGTGCCTTGGTGGACTTTGACTTTTCCTAGTAGTTCAGGGCGTCCCCAGTGTTTTTTACAACCAAGGCCATGGCATCCGGGAAGGAGAGCTTTACTCTGCGCTCCAGCCTGGACGCCAGGTGTTTCATTTTCTTATCTAATTATCCTGGCTAGAACTAAGGACAAGGCTGGACCCTGATCTGGGAAGGAAAATTCAGTCTTTCTTCACCACACCTACGCTGGTTTTAAAGATACTCTTTATCACTTAAATTCCTACTCTAGGGACAGCCCCCTCCCTTTCCCTGCCTTTTTTTGTTTCACTTTGTAGCCCAGGTTGACTCTGAACTCAAGATCCCCCTGCTTTGGCCTTCCAGGTCCTGAGATCACGGATCCAACCCATCCTGTAAAGTTATTTCAAGGTCTCCATCTGATACAGAAAGCCAAGCACATTGTGACATTTACCTGGCTTTTTGTACTTTACCAATCACTAAAAGTTTTGTTTTTAAGTTAGAATAACATGGGGAGGGGGAGAAAGTCTATGTATTTATTTCTGGTTCTTCTGGAACTTTCTATATAGATCAGGTTGGTTTTGAACTCTTGAACTCACAGAGATCCTCATGCCTCTGCCACCTGGCACCAGCAATTCTTTCTATTGTGTGTGTGTGTGTGTGTGCGCGCGCGTGCGTGCAGGACTGTGCCACTACTAGGTGCCCAGAGCCCAGATGAGGCTGTCTGATGTCCTGCTACCATTCCGTGCCTTACTCCCTGAGCCAAGGTCTCTCAGTGAGCCTGGGGCTAGATGGGCAGGGAGCTAACCACAGAGACCATCTTAGCTCCCCCTGCAGCGAGGTTAAGATGCAGGCAGCCTTCCCTGACATTTGGCACAAATGCTGGGGATTTGAATCCAGGGTCTTTTGCTTATGCAGCAAGTGCTGGGACTGCTGAGCCATCTAATTTTGTCAAGAAAAGGTGTTTAAACCTAAAAGTTTCTTATTAAAAGAGTCATTTTGACAAAAAAAACAGGGCTAGTTAAAATAAAGAGTTTTTGTTCAAGCTACAGACCTTTAGGCACACGACAATCTTGCTAAAGATTTATCTTTGCTCTTCTAACGCTGGCACACAGTGTGGCTGCAGGGCAGCCTGCTACTATGGAGAGAGTAGGAGAAGAATCCTTTAATAACTCAGGGATAAAGGGTTTCTCATGACCAGAAAAACACTTAAGCTGTTCAACCACCTCTCTTGAACCTTTAAGGTAGAGTGGGCAAGATATCACAGGTCTGGTGTTTCTCTGTGGCCTTCAGCAATCATCCCACATGACCGGCCACTTGGGAAGAAGTAGTTGTCAGTCACGGTGAGCAGCGAGTTAAGAACAAAAGATACGATAATTGTATCAGCAATGTTTGCTGCCTGACAAAATATAAAATGCAAGGACCTCTGCGTCTGAGAGTAAAAACAAGCCCTTACTGCTTTAAGGAGGCTGCTTCCGTTCCCAGCTTTTATGTTTTTACATAAACTTTGTCTATTTCCTCCACCCAGGTAAAGAACAGCCTTTATTGTGCCTTTGCCCGTGTTCTCAAGCTAGCACAGGAAGCTTGGCTCTAGCACTTATTACTGTATTTCCACATCTGCATCATCCAGTAGCCCACGTGGTCCAGAGGCAGTCAGATTCACTGTTTTCAGTTTTGGCATCCCATCAGAAGGCCTTCTATACAGCAAGCCAGGAACAATTTTATACTTTGCAATTAAACTATAACAACATCCAGGATCTAGATTATGACACTAGCTAGTCTACTTGTTCATGAGTGAACTCACATCACACTGGGCCTTTTCCATCACCGTCCATCTAGAGGCAGGACTAGAGGCAGCTAAGATAACAGCAAGTAAGTGAGGCTTAGTTGAGCGCTTGCCTGGTCCACAGGAGGCCCTGGTTTCAATGTTCTACACCACAGAAAACTAAGTGTTGTGGGGCACACCTGAATTCCTAGCATTCAGGAAGAGGCTGGAGGTTCAGGAGTTCAAGGTCATCCCTGGCTACATTGGGGTGTTTAAGACCAGCCTGGGTTACGAGACCCTGCTCTGCCCCCTGCACCCCACCCCCACCCAAAAAAAGTTCTGCCCAACATAAAGCAGACCTAGCTTTAAAAAACAGTGTGGAATGTATGAAAGGGCTCCTCTGGGGGTCCTCCTAGACCACCTCACTCATCTGGCCCTCTGCTGGACCATTCCACGGGTTGAGATGCTTGACAACACGAGTCCAGAGTGTGTGGCAGCCAATTCCTTGTGTTGAATGAGAAGGCAACTCTTGTGACTTACAACATCAACTCCAGCCTCACTCTTCCATATCTACACAGTAGAACAAAGCCAAGCAAGAAAGGGCTGGAGAGAAGGCTGAGAAATTACAGGCACTGGCTGCTCTTTCAAAGAATGCCGCTCAATTCCCAGCACCCGAACGGTAGTTGGTTCACATATGTGAACACATGTGTTCGGGTGCATATGCAACATCTGTGTGTCTGCCTGTAGAAGCCTGAGGTTGATCTCTGGCATCTTTCTTGATTAAATCTCTACCTTATTCAGCCAGGCAGGCTCTCTCAAATGAACCCAGAACTCATGGCTGTGGCTAGAGATTGCCCCCAGTGGCACCTTCTGAGTGCTGCAATGGCAGGCAGATCACTGTGCAAGCCCAGCATTTATGTGGGTTGGGGATCTGAACTCTGGTCCTTCCTCATGAGTATTTTATCCACTGAATTAGGTCCCCAAACTCCCGCTGCTATTAGGAGCTAGCAGGGATTTGTACACTTATGGCTTTTTTCCTCTTTTTTTTCCCAAGACAACTGGAACCAGAAATAGCAAGCTTATTTCAAGAAAGCTGTCTTCTAAAAAGTAGGGAAAAGGGTTGGCCACTTCTCAGCTGGCATTCCACTCCTGCTGAGGGAGGGGAGGCTCCTTGCTCTCTGTCAAATGACAACAGCGGGGACCATAGCAGCTCTGAATTCCCGGGGACCACAGCAGGAAGTCAGTAACTTGAGGTGTACTAGAATGTAACATGTAATTCTCCTTTCTGGAGATCTTCATCATAGCCCAAGGATGTTAAAACCCTTAATTACAAAAGGAATTCAAAGTTAACCTTGAACAGACGAGAAACAGACTGCAAATTTTCAAGGCACAGCATCCTGAAGTGAATCTATCTACTGAGGGCTTCAGGCACAAAACCAACCAACCAATCCTGGGCACAGAACAAAGGGACAAAAATGGGCATGAAACCCTCCTACTGACTCTGCTGTCTCCTTCTTAGAAAATGCATCTCTCCTCATATCTGCCTGAAGAATGACATTAAAAGGGGACCATCTTGCTAATGCAATAAGAAATTTAAATTCGTATATTTAAAGAAGCAAACAGATAGGAAGGCAACAGCTTGTCAATTGTACAGTAATCAGGGTGTGGTAGCCTAGACTTTAATCCCAGCACTTGGGAGGTGCAGGAGATCACTTTATGTCCAAGGCCAGCCAGGGCTACACAGTTCTGACCCCGTCTCAAAACAAAACAAATCAAAATAGCACATAGAAAGGCAAGGTATGGAAATAAGATGCCAGACCCACCTCCAACTCCTGTTTCCTACAGGGCTGATATAAGTTCACTGCTCATTTCCCGTCTGTGTATAAACCGTCTTTCACCTTTCATAACTATCCATTTCTCCCCTAGTCACAGGTATTCTTAAATTTTAGATGCCGGCAACACTCATCGAACAGAAACGAGTTACCCAAGGTGTAATTATGCCACATTTTCTGATTAGCCGGCACGATTAGATTTTATCTGCTACTTACTGAGAGCAAATTCTAGTTAGTTTACTTTCAAAAGCTTACTCAGTTCAGTGATGTTCCTCCCCTTCCTTCAAGTATTTAAATGACACCTCAATGAATCAGACTTTGGTCACCCAATTAAAACTCACAAACGGAGATCCTCTTCAATTCCTAAACATACTGCCTCTGTTTTTCTCTATAGTACTTGTCAAATTACTACATATAAGGTTAATATGGACAAGTACATATAGAAAACACACATACATGCTGTATGTCTTGCGTGATTTTGTGGATCTATTACCCCGAACAGCTAGTAAAGTGCCAGCCACAGAATGGGCGACGCCATGAAAGAATCAATACAGTTTGGAATCAAATCAAAGCGTAAGGCCATCCTTTCATTCCCGGATCTGCTCCTCTAGGACCTGCACGCCTAGGCACCCGCATCCAGAACTTTTCCCACGTCTCCGAGGCTCCAACAGGTGAATCGGGGAAGACCCGAGTATGCGTGTCAGTGGGTGCCCGGACACACGGGCTCTGCGCTCCGAACCTTCGCCCGGGCGTAGGCAGATCCCTGCCACCCGGGTGACCTGTCCTCCCGCCTGTCTCACCTCTCCGGCTGCTCGCCAGCGCGGCCACACGCCCGGCGCCCAGCGACAGACGGCATTGCGCATTCCTGCCGGCGCCGAGCGCGGCCACGGGGACGGCGTGCCCCGGGCGCGTGCACTCAGCCAGCGTCCTACGCGGGGCGGTGGCGGCCAGGCGCGGGGAGGGCACGAGCAGGAGGAGCAGCAGCGGGGACGCGCGGGCGGCCCGTCCGCGAGGCCTCAGCCAGCTTCGTCCGCCGGGCACCGGGGAGATGCCGGGGCGCGCAGGAAGTCTGCAGCCGGAGGGCAGGAGCCGCTGACGGCCCGGCGTGCGCTTCGGCCGCTCGCCTGCCACGGAGCCGCTGTCCATCCCCGAGCGGGTCACAAGCCCGGGCGCGCAGGCATGTCGCTCCCGCGCGGCCCCGACCACGAGTCGCCGCGGGAGCGAGCGGGAGCCGCGGCGCAGACCTGCCCTTTCCTGCCGGGGCGGGGGCGGCGGGCGCCGTAGTCCGCGGTGGCCACGCCCCCTCCCATAGACGCGGGCTCGATTAGCCCCGCCCTTGCCCCGCCCCTCTCCGGGCCATTTACTACTATTCCCTTCATATGATCATCCGAACCACGCCCCTTCCCGGTTCTTGCCCATAGCCACACCCTCTCCGGGGCCGGCCTCTGCGTTGCCACGCCCCTCGCCCCCCTTGCCGTGTCCTGCGGTCACCTCCTCTTTGGCACAGGGTTGAGGCGCGTCTTAACCACTTTTCGCTGCTGAGCGTCACGATTGTTTACCGTGGAGACACTCAGAAAATTACTTTGTGCTCTTTGCCGCAACGATCTACATTTTCATTACGCGGTTGTCCTTAAAGAATAGTAATGACTCCTTTATCCTTCGCAGACCTGTAAAAAGTCCTAGGTCACTCGACTGGCTTAGATTTTAATTAACTACCCGGGTCTCAAATTCTCTAGTGTTGCGTTTTAAGAACTTATTCACAGAACGTAGGGAACTACAGTTGCAGAGTCAATAAATACACTTACTAACTTTTCAGAGTTTCGTGTTTTGAGACAAAGTCTCCCTATGTAACCTTCAGGCTGATCTTGCTTCCTGAGTGATGACATTAAAGGTATACACCGCCACATAGGGCTACAGTTTTTTGTTTTGGATTAGAGCACTGATAAACATTAGAAGGTCCTAGCGTGGAAACTTGGGGGTCCTAGTGTAAAACCTGGGGTGTGAATGTTAAATTAGACTATTGGGATACTTGAAACAGGTAATGTTTGATTCAGGATTTTTTGAAAGATTGTTGCACTTTACAGTTACTGGTCGTTTGTGTGAAACTGAAGGTTTGTTGAATGAATGAGTAAAACACACAAGGCACTATGCTAGGAGAGAGAGAGAGAGAAAAAGAAATTGTTGTTGAATTAAAAAAAAAAAGAAGAAGAAATAAAAAAGGAAGGATAGGTCTGCTCCTAGGTGTGGTTGGTGGAGGAGACGGTCTGTAATTACTTATAAAAGGGAGAGCAGAGGCAGAGGCAGAGACGTCTGGGAGAGTCCAGACTGAACGTGACCTTGAGCCAGGCCCAGTGTGGAGAGTGGGGTGGAGACCGAGGAGAGTCAGGAGTGTGAAGAGTAGAGGAAAAAGGTACCCAAAATGGTTGAATTATATAGGGAAGGGCATCTGGAAGAAGGGTAGCCCAGGCCCTGGGTTGGAGAAGTTTAAGGTAGGAATCGGTGTGTGTTAGTCAGAAGGACCCTGTAACAGCTGAGGACTGAGGGATCCTGGGAGAACCTGGCAGCCAGGTCCGCTTTGTTATGTTATGTTTATGTTAAATAGACCCCTCAGCCAGTCTGTCTCAAGTTTGAGGCCTAACAGCTGTGCTCCTGGAGCGGTCGGTAACTAGCGTGTTTTGCTTTGTTTTGTTGTTAGTTAAGTGCTGTCTCCTTTAAACGTGCCGTTTAGTAGGGCGGCGGAATGTGTAAACAGAATGCAAATAATCAAAAGTAAGGTCCAAGCCAGACACTTAAAAGGCTAGACTATCAATTTGTTAAAATGACAGGTAATGGAAGGCAGGAGTATTCACCTACAGACTTTTGTGTTGGCTCAACACCTGTCTCTGAAAATGTAATCTAAGCAAATAATCCACAAACATTAAAAACCTATTAGTTTAGATCATGGAGAAGTTTTACTTTTATCGGCCAAAACTATTGAACATTTGGTAATTTCATATAGGTCAACTTAATATACACACAAAGGAAAGACTAGGTGGGGTGGTGCAGTCCTGTAGTCCCAGAATTCCAGAGGCAGAGGCAGGAGGATCAGGAGTTCAACCCCAGCCTTGACTGCATAGCAAGTTCAAGGCTAGCGTAGAATACAAAAAATAGTTGCGCGCGCGTGTGTAAGATAATGTGACGTGATTTGAACTGAAAAGGTGGGCAAACAAATGTACAATCTTAGCAGCATGGTTACATGACAGTGGCACAAACAAGCCTTTAAAATTGACATATACTTTTTACACATTAAAGCCCACACATTTTATATGGTCAATTATATTAATTAATATTAATTAGTTAATATTAATAATCAATATTAATCGTATTTAACAACTGCATACACCACCCAAATAAGAGCTGGGGCATTTTCATGTTTCTGGACTAGTCCTAGTGTTCCTTTCCAGTTTTTCAGATCCCCCAGCAACCCAGTGAGAGGGCCCTGGGCTCTGATTTCAACCACTGCAGACTAGTTTCCTCGGTTCTGGGACTTAGTGGAGCCCTACAAAAAGCATTGCCTTGCGTCTAACTCCTGCTTCCTGTCTGACTTCGGTCTAGTGACTGTGAGAGTCATCGACGCAGCATCAGTGGCTACAGAGCCATCCACGCCGCCTTAGCAGCTACACTCGTTATTAAATACTATTCCATTGTACCACTAGCAATTGCCATGTGTCCATTCTACTGTGAACTGCCATTTAGTCTGTTTCTGGGACTGGGATTTACTATGAATAAATCCTTGTATGTCTTAAACTGTATCACGAAGAAAAAGATTTAAAACTCAAATTGCTAAATCATATGATAATTTTAATTGAACCTTATAGATAATGAGGAATTGTTTTTTCAAAGGGACCACATCCTTTTATACTCTTGCCATGGGATGAGATTTTTCAGGTGTTTTGCTTGACAGACTTGAGGGTTTTTTTTGTTTTGTTTTGTTTTGTTTTGTTTTGTTTTGTTTTTTTGTTTTTTGTCTTTTTGTTTGGTTTTTTAAAGACAGGTTTCTCTGTCGCTTTGGAGCTTGTCACGGAACTAGCTCTGTAGACCAGGCTGGCCTCAAACTCACAAAGATCCGCCTGCTTCTGCCTCCCGAGTGCTGGGATTAAAGGCCTGGACCACTACTGCCCGGTGAATTAACAATATGTTGTTGTCTTCAAGAAACTTGTGTAAATGTATCTGGGGTAGAAACAGGGCGAGGAAAGGGAGATGCCTCTTGTCCTCTTCCTGAGTTGCATGTCAACAGAGATTACATGAAAGCTCTGGCTTCTCTATGGCTAAAATGTAGCACAGTGTTGACTACAGTGGATAGACTAATAAGGAGCAGAAGACATTTGGTGCTCTAGGTCACAGGCATGGGGTGGGCAGCAATGCTTTCTACAGCCCATGTGTTTTATACAGTATGTTAGCAAAAATAGTTCATATATTTGTGTCTATGCCATAAATTAATTTTCTTTCCTTTATTTCAGCAAAATCACTACTTATGAAGAATTTCACATAATTTGTTATTTTAGCCTAGAGAATACTTAAAAGATTATGGCATAAAAATTGAACAAAATGCTGGGTGATGGTATCACACACCTTTAATCCCAGCACACAGGAGGCAGAGGCAAAGGCAGGGGCAGAGGCAGAGGCAGGCAGATCTCTGTGAGTTGAAGCCAGCCTGGTCTATGAGTGAGTTCCAGGATAGCCAGGGCTGTTACACAAAGAAATCCTGTCTTGGGGGGAAAAAATGAACAAAATTTGAAATATTTACATCAAAAGCATTAAGTGAATGTAAAAACTGTTTAAATTTAAATCGTTTTAGTAATTTATACATATTTCTATTAAAACTCTGAAAATTTTTATTAAAAGATCAAACTATTGCAATGATCAAAGTGATTCCAAGTTGATATTTCTGTTTAACATTTAAAAAATTGCACGCAGCCTTAGTGAATGTTTTGATATTGAAATGCTATCTGTAGTTTCAGCGTTCCGTGTCTATCTAGTCTTATATAAGATAAAGAATTGGGTTCATGATTTACCTGTGCCATGTCTCACTAAACACGGTGAGATGTGGCTGACATGTCATGTGTTGCCCCGACCTGCGGGTTAGTTAATGGAGATCCTAGGTGGGGGAGTAAGTATTGAAAGGGACAAGAGACAGAAAAGATGGAGACAAGACAGGATTCTGATCAAGTCTCATTTCTTAGGGGAATAAACAGGGTAGACACAGGCAATGGGAAAGAGTGAGTGGGTTCTTACGTCAATGGGTTACTAGGCAGCTATCATGAAAAATGTTCCAGAGGAGATTGCAGCGAAAGTCACTAATTGCAAGGAAACAGATGTCGTTAGCAATTAGTCAGAAAGAGGGATTGCTAGTAATACCAGAAGGTCAATAAGTCAGAATAATCAGTTCTTAGGCTGGGAACTTAGAAGATAGCAAAAAGTTTTCCACACTGTGTCACACCTGTAAATAAAAATCTAACATTTTGTATCTCCCAGACCAATAAATTCGACATAAAAAGTGGAAAATGGATGGCTGGCCTTCCAGGAATCAATACTTTGTTAGGCAAGCATCTGTTGCTCTGTCTACTGGTCTATTGACTGGCCTTTCTTTGCTTGGTGCCTTCCTTTCTTTTATCACAGATATCTTGGGAGCAGATATTGTACCAGGAACATTTGTTTATAAAATTTTATTATAGATTATTTTTTATTATCACCATTATTAATTTTATCTCTATTATTTTTAACATTTTATTATTATTTAGTATGCATGGGTGTTTTGCCTTCATGTATGTCTGTGTATCATACAAATGCCTGGTGTCTGTGAAGGCCTGAAGAAGGCGTCAGAGCCTCTGGAACTGGAGTTACAGATGTTTGTGAGCCACTGTGTGTCCTAGGACCTGAACTTGATTCTTCTGCCATAACTCTTAACCTCTGAGCCATCTCTCCAACACAGTTACTCTATCCTAGAAATGCCCTTATAGACACACCCAAAAGTGGAGCTCTTAAGTCAGTGATTCCAAATATGTGGGGAGGGGGGGGATTGAATGAGCATTTCACAGGGGGTCTGTGATATCCTGCATATCAGATATTTACACTATGATTCATAACAGTAGCAACGTTACAGTTATGAAGTAGCAATGAAAAAATATTTGTTCTCTTTTGTTTTTTCCAGACAGGGTTTCTCTGTGTAGCTCTGGCTGTCCAGGAACTGACTCTGTAGACCAGGCTGGCCTCAAACTCACAGAGCTCCTACTGCCTCTGCCTCCCTGCGTGCTAGGATTAAAGGTGCACGCCACCACCGCCTGGCTAGCAACAAAAATACTTTTGTGGTTTAGGGTCATAACAACATGAGGAACTGTATTAAAAGGTCTCAGCTTTAGGAAGGTTGAGGTTGTTCTAAATCCAGTCTGGTTGACAATGGAAGTTAAACCATACCGCACACATGTAATTTTTACCCTTAATAATTTTCCAAGTGAGGTTGCTTGGTTTCCTCTGTGTGGAACCGGCAGACAGAGTCGTAAAGCTGACATCGTTTTGGAAAAGCAAGAGTTAATCCACAAGCCGCTGGAAACTGCGGTTTTCCTCTGGAGACCTGTGCTCTTTTCTGCCGCTGGCCACTCAAGTTGATTTCTAAGATGTTCCTCATATTTTCTTCTTTCTCCAAAACATCACTTACACAGGGTATTTCGGGCACCAGACGCTTTTAAAGTTTAGGGGATAATTATAGCATAAACAAAAGAAGGTCCGGTCCATCCCTCGCTCTCCCTACAATCCTGCAACTCTCCACTAGGGGGAGCTTTCCCCACTTTCCATGAGGCCTAGTCCCCTGTTTTCTCTGAGCTCCCTTTCTTTAAGTTCCTTCCACAGCGCCAGCAGATAATTCCAAAATTTCTCCTGAATTCATTTTGCTTAAACATTTCCCCGTGTTTCCCTGCTTAAGCTGCTTTGAACTTAAAAGACAAATATCTTGCTGTTTCCTGAGGGGCACGCCTGCTCAGGTTTCCGCAAGAGGGAAAAATAAACTTGTCCAACATAGAGAACACCATTTCATCTGGTTTTGCCGGTTTTGTTTCTGGGCAGGTGCAGGAAGTCTCATTATCAAGCCGAGCCCCATGGCGTTCACAGTTCTCGGGTAACGGGAAGGCTTTACGTTGTAGGAGCTGAGGACCTTCTGAAAGTTAAGATGAAACGGCTGGGGTTATTTACGGAGCGCACCGTGGTTGAGTGCACAGCGCCTGCACCGCCCCCACTGTGTCCTTCCCGCACCCTTCCTTCCACTCTTAAACTCTGCCAGAGTGATGCCAGCTATATCTCAGACAATGACAATGAGGCCATGAACCATTGCTCCCGTAGCATGTGCTCCATGAATAAGGCCTGCTTGACCCCGTGCAGAATGGCCAGGCCAAATGCTCCCTGATCCCGACTCACACTCAAGAAGAATATATGTAAACTGCTTTAAGCCGCTGGCCTGCTTGGCGGGAGTTACACAACTAGAGATAACTGAGAAATAATATTTCCTCGGCCTCCGGAGTGCTGTGATCACCAGCACACCCAGCTTTCAACATTCCACTTTCCATAGAAGTGACCTTTGATTTCATAACCTCGATTTGAGCTAGGACACCGTCGGCAGATTTGACATCGTTTTTAATTTTGAGACGCTTTGTTTTTCAACACAGAAGAATAATTCAATATCTGAGTGTCTCATGTCAGAATTCATTGCACCTTGAAGTAACAGCACAAAGAGTAACAAGCTGATGAATCTTAACACCTGCTGACATTTTATACTTATTATCATTTCATAAATAAATGATTGCCGTAACGCAACGAATCTGTCCTTGCTTAGTCATTTCTGATTAATTTCCATATGTTAGTTATATCCGTGAACTATTCATGCTAAAGAATGATGATTCCATCCTGGCTTGGCCAGAAACAATGCCCTTCTTGTTAAGCGAATGAGAACACAGAGCTCAGCCTCATTCTGGGAAATTATTTTCATTCTAGCTCTTCCAGGGTTACTAAGAATTTCTACGCCTCGCCTTTTCTGAGGCCTATGTAAACTCCTGCCCCGTTGCCTTACAGCTGGCTAGGCATGGTTCTCAGGGTTGCTGTGGGTTATGGATGGGACCCGAGAACCCATGGCGAACTGAGTTTCCTGGGAAGCAAACTTTTGAATTAATGCTTGGATCTGGTGCCAATCATTCTGTTACCTTCTGAAATTTATTCAGGTTTACTTTATGATCTCACTTTTGAAAAATAAGAATGGTTATTAGCAAGTTCTCATGCTAAATTAATGATCTCATTGGTTGCATACTGTGCTGGCTGTTCTTTGGTCAATTTGACACAACGTAGAGTTTATGTGGGGAGAGGGAACCTCAACTGAGAAAAACCCCCACCTTATTGGCCTGTGGGCAAACCTGTGAGGCATTTTCTTGATTGATTATTGATGTTGGAGGGGGGGGGGATTTTCTAGTTCACTGTGGGAGGTACCACTCCTGGGCTGGTGGGCCTGGGTGCTATAAGTAAACAGGCTGAGCAAACAACGAGGAGCAAGCCAGAAAGCGGTAGTCCTCTATGGCTTCTGCCTGGGTTCCTGCTTCTTGGTTCCTGCCCTGAACCCTTTCAATGGTGGAATGTAATGTGGAAATGTAAAATAAAAGAAGTTCCTTCTTCCCCAAGTCACGGTGTTTTATCTCGACAAGAGAAGAGTAACTAAGACACACACTGACATTTTGGCTTCCCAAACTTTTCATTCAGTCGGTTGTTGTCAGTTTTGAGACAGGGCCTCACGCAGTAGCTGAGGCTGACCTTGTGCTCTTAATCCTCTCGCCCCCATCTCCCAAATTCTGGGATTGCAGGTGAGCACCCCTCCTCCCTGTCTTACTATTGCTTTACAAATGCTTTGCCTTCTGTGCAGTCGTGAGGGGTACTGACTGGAAAGAAAATTCTACTCTTCTTAGGAGGGTCTGTGTGTCTTTTTTTGCATGCATGTTTGCATGCAGGTGAGATCTTTCTGTATGTCAGAGAAAGGAACATACACGTGTACATGTGTGCACAGTTCCAATGATCTGAGACCAATTGAGGAATGCCACTGCTGCTCACAAATGCTGCTCCACTTCCTGTCAGGCCCATTGCTGCATGCCAGACACAGCCAGCCAGGACCCCAACCTTCCAAGCGCTGTCACTTTTGAGACTTGGAGAAAATGCGCACCCACCACGCATCATAGTGCTACTGATTGGCAGGTTCATAGTCTTATGTGTTTAGCTCAGGAGGCTCATATGCAGCGGAATAAACACCGTTCATAAACCCAGTTTCTCCACTTGTTAGTGATTGCAGGGCCTGTGTGAGACTCAGTTTGATATTCTGCCTCATGAGAACCTGCTCCTTCTAGTTGTGGGAAGCACTTCTGGGAATTTTCCAAGCTCCCAACACTTGAACCATGTCACCCTGAAATTCTGGTAAAAACCACATTTTTTAGATTTCATCCCACATCATGTTGACCTAAGATTTAGATTTCAGGAACCACTTCTTTTAAATATTTTATTTTATTTTATGCATATGGCTGTTTGGCCTTCATGCATGTCTACTTACCATATGCATGTTCAGTGCCTTTGGAGGCCAGAAGAGGTGTCAGATCCCCTGGAACTGGAGCACAAATTCTAATTGGTCTTAATAACAAATTTGGAGTTAGCTATCAGGAGTGAAAACTGAAAGATTGGAGAAGCAGAACATCCAGCCACTAGAGTTCTTACCTCTCCCAATGCTCAGACCAAATGGGCGATCCTGTCTATGAATCCTCAGACTGAATGCTCTCTGCCAAGCCCCAGACTTATGCTCAGACTGAACCCTCAGACTGCATCTGAGCTCCTGTCTCTACCTCCTTAGTGCTGGGACTAAAGGTGTGTGATTCTAAGTGCTGGGATCACCTTTGTGAGAGCTCTGTTGCTCTTTTAGACAGATCCGATCTTGTGTAGCCCAAGGTGACTTTGAACTCACAGAGATCTGTCTGCTTCTGTCTCCTGAGTGCTGGGATTAAAGGTGTATACCACTACTCCCTGGCCTCTATAGCTAACTAGTGGCTTAGCTATGCACCCTGATCTTCAGGCAAGCTTTAATTTGTTAGATTACAGATAAAGCATCATTGCATGAAACTGGCATTATGGGATGGTTGTGAGCCATTATGTAGGTGCTGGAATTGAACCTGGGTCCTCTGGAAGTGTAGCTAGTACTCTTAGGTACTGAACCATCTCTCCAACCTCAGGGGCCATTTCTTATAATTCCATTGGTACCACTTAGCTATATTGCTTTAATGACTGTACTTATCAAAATGACCAGTCACAGCACATTGAAAATTACATTTAACATGCTTCATTCTGACCTGCTTAAGACCCAAGCAATGTCATATTCCTCATGACTAGCCCAGAGTGGCCCCGCACAGCTGGCGTGGCAGAACATCCTGGACTCTCACACCCACTTCCCATCTTGTCATGACTCATCAACTCCTCTCACACCGGGTTCAGAATGAGGACTCTGTTCTCTCCTGGTTTACTGCTTGTGTGAGTGTGTGTGTGCTCCCACGCACACATGTGTGCATTTCTGGGAATGAAAGGTAGGGCCTTGAGTTTGTTAGGTGAGCACTGTACCACTGAGCTACCTTCTCCCGGGCCACTGCTGCTCGGAGGTGAGCACAGGGCATCTTAGGGGCTAAAGATGACTGTGTAGGGAGATAGACGTGACTTCGAGGAGAATGCCATCCGCAACCCCACCGACTGGCTGACCCTGTACCCAGCATGCTGAATCCCACAGCATAGGACAGAACTTGATAGCAAGACTGAATTGCTGCCCTTGGAAAGATCTGCTGCTTAGAACAGATTTCAGGAAGGTTTTCATCACTGTCTGGGAGCGGCTCTGTCTGCCTAAGCTATTCACACAGCAATACAGTTCATGCCCACAGAGTTTGAATGTGAAGTGTATACAACAGACTCGTGTGGCCGAACACTTGGGCCCCGGATGTTGTTGCTGTTTTGTGAACTTGTGGAGCCTTTTGGACATGTGGCCTAGATGGCCGACTTGAGTTGTTTGGGATGAGGTCTGAGGGTTATAGGTAGGCTCCGCTTGGGGTGCAAATTCTCTGCTTCCTTAAAGTTCCTGGAACGAAACCAGCAGCCCACTATCTTATCTTGCCTCCTCTATTCTGATGGGTGACATCCCTCAGACCCTGAGTCTCATGAAATCTTGTCACAGCCACAAGAGAAGTGACACATGCAAACAATTGATACTGCAGGTGGTTCTGATAAGCCGAACAGCGCGGCTCTAGGGCTTTGGAATGGGTTTCCAGGTAGAACGGGGAGGCCCTAGAATGCTGTAAACCATGTTTTGAGGGAATGACTTTCTGAAGTCCTTCACCCTGTGGCATGTCACCAGAGCAGTGTGAAAACACCAATACACAAATTCGGAGTCTTTTATGCTATGAAGATGTTCAATGTTTCCCCACTTCTAGACGACAGGCAAGCATCTCAGAATTTCTCCAGTGACACCTCCATATTTGTCTATGCAAGTTGACTTAACGTTTCTGTCGGATTTTGTTCTTGTGTGCAGATCTTAACTTTAAGTAAACACTTCTAGTGGGTGTATTTTGGAGTTACAAAGAAATTACCGAGCCAATGATTTTGTATGATCATATCTGTGTGGCTAATTGGAATCTAAGCATTATTGTTTGTGCTGTTTGGAGTCAACAGCAGGATGCAACTCCAGTAAGTGTACAACCAGCCAAGTGCAGTGTATGTATTCTCTTCTGTGAACCCGGCGGAGCCATCTGCAGAGGACGGAAGCAGAGACGGATGGATGCTGGTACTCAGCTAGGCCTTTTCTTGTCTTCCCCTTTCATGAAGGAGATGACCCCCTGCCCAACAGAATGGCTCCACTCACTTTCAAGGTGGGATCTCCGACTTCCGTTAACTGTTTTTGGACATTTAACTGACATTCCCACAGACATTCCCAAAGATGTATCTCCTAGGTGATTCCAAATCCAGTTAAGTGGAGGACAAACGTCAACCATCAGTGCATGTGTGTAAAATAAGGGCGGATATCCTTTTATCCACCAGAGAAGAAAAGTCTACAGGAGTTGCTGGGCTAACAGCAGAATTGTTCTTGTGAGTGGTATTGGTGGAGAATCCTCCTCTGCTTACGTTGTGTTCGTTGGGTTCTCGGTCGCAGCAGCAAGAGAATCAGCTCCTACACTCAATACCAGAAGTATCGAGTTGCTGTGGTAAATCCCCACTTGGGCCTCTTAGGGCTTTGGAACTGGTTTGCAGGAGGAACAAAGAAGCACTAGGAGACCATGAGCAACATTTTGAGTGAATGGATCTGTGATTCTGAGAAAACAATGGTCATCCCAGCTGGGCATGGTAGTGTATTCCTGTCATCACAGTCCTGGGGGCAGAGGTCGGAAAATTAGGAGTTCAAGGCCTGGATACAGGAGGCTTTGTCTTAAAACATAGAAGAAGGAGAAGGAAAACAAGAAGAGAAGGAGGAGAAAGTGAGTCATCCTTATGCCCACCATGGGGTCAGTACTGAGGACTCCCCCACCCCCCTGTTAAACTTGTCTCACAGCTCAGGCAGAAGGACCTTACATACTCAGTACTCAGGGAGGAGTTTTGATACAGCATTAGAAATGAGAAGTCAACCTTAGCTTTTGAGTTTTAAGACAGGCTTTAGCTTTTTTTTTTTTTTGATTTTCGAGACAGGGTTTCTCTATAGCTTTTGGTCCCTGTCCTGGAACTAGCTCTTGCAGACCAGGCTGGCTTCGAACTCACAGAGATCCTCCTGCCTCCGCCTCCCGAGTGCTGGAATTAAAGGCATGTGCCACCACCACCCGGCTCAGGCTTTAGTTTTAAAACGGTTTCTGTCATTGCTCGGGTGAGGTGGGAGGAGGCACTTAACGGGGTGAGTCTGGGGCTGGAGAGAAGGCGCAGAGATTCAGACCATGTTCTGTTTGTGCTGCCTGGTTTTCATCAACCTGGAAGAAGCTAGAGTCACTGAGTGGACCTGAACTAAGGACTCTCCCAGATCAGGTTGACATGTAGCCATGTCTGTGAGGTATTTTCTTAATTGCTAGTGGATGTGAGAAGGTCCAGCCCACTGTGGGTAGGACCATCACTAGGCGAGTGGACGTGGGTTGTTTAAGAAAGCAGCCTGAGACAGCCAGGAGAAGCAAGCCAGTAAACAGAACTCTTCCGTGGTCTCTGCTTCAGTTCCTGCTTTGATTTCCCTAGATAGTGGACTGTCACTGTGAGCTGAAATAAACCCCTTTCCTTCTCAAGTCATTTTTGGTTATTGGGTTTATCACAGTAACTAAAAGCAATTAGAACACTGCCCTTGCAGAAGACCCTGGTTGGGTTGCCAGCACCCACATCAGGTAGCTCAAACTGTCTGTAACTCCAATTCCAGAAGATCCAGCAGCCTCTTCTGGCCTTTGTGGGTACTGCATGTACATGGTGAACATAAATTTATGTAGACACATACACACATGCACATGTGCACACACACAGACAGACATAAATAAAAGAAAAAAAAGGAAGGAAAAAAGCAAAGAAAGGATGCTTGTTAAATCCTCCCAGACCCTGGAAGAAGGGACAGCTATATAGGGCTGGGAGAGTGCAGAGGGCATGGAAGAAAGCTAGGGAAGGAGTAGTAAGGTGGACCTGGCAGGCTTGGGACTGGTTGGTTTGAAGGCATTCAGCTTGTTCTAGAGACCTAGGTCTTTCCTATTATCTGCATGGGCCCAGGGATGGTTAGTGCAGGGGGAACTGGTCTTAAGTGGGACAGAACGATTTTACAATCCCCTGAAGAACTGTTTGAAAAGGAGCCAGAAGTTGAGTGTGGTGGAGTGCGCCTTTAATCCCATCATTCAGGTGTCAGAGGCTGGCAGCTCTCTGTGAGTTTAAGGCCAGCATGCACGGTCTACCTAGCAAGTTCCAGGCCAGCTGAAGTTACATCCTGAGACTCTGTCTAAAGGGAAAAAACAAAAACAAAAACAAAACCCAAACCTAAACCCAAAGGGAGGGAGCACTGGGGAGATGGCTGGATCGGTAAAGAAGTCTGCCATACAAACACGAGGACCCAAATTTAACCCCCAGCATCCATGTACTTTGTTTGTTGGTGTGTTTTCTTTGCATTTGTGACCCTCCTAGAACTGAAATCTGTTGCTGCTAAAATATGGGATGGTTATTGCTGCAGCCAACAGTGATTTGAACATAAAAAATTGTCAAGTATTAAAATAAAAGTGTTATATCTATTTTCACATCTACCACTGTGATGATCAACATTTTTCTTTTTTAAAGAATTCTTTTGACTAAATAAGCTGTGTTGTTCTCCCTGTAATTATCTCTGCTTGAGAGAGGGACCTTGGCCACAGGTGGATCCAGACAGTTGCAGGTGAGAGCCCAGGGTGATTCTGCGCGTAAGAGACTTTGGCGGGTGAGAGCCATAGGCCTCACAGAAAGGTTCAGAGACTGGAAGAGGAAGAAGAGAGACAAATAGGTCATGCAGGCAAAGCTTAAGTGAGCAGTTTTATTGAGATAAAGGGAAGGGGAGGGAAGAGAAAAAGGGAAAGGGAGAAACAGAGAAAGAGAGACAGATTCAGAGAGGGGAAGAGGAAGAAGAGAGGAAAATAGGCGGAGTTTCACTTTTTAAAGAGACAGGATACAGCCTGCCCTGCACACAGGTGTGACCCAGGGCATCTGTCAAGTCCTCAAGCTGCGGGGCCAGGTTCCTCTGTATGTCTGTATGTCAACACTCTCAATAGATTTTATTTTTAGGTTTTAGAGTAAAAATACTGGTTTTTGATTAGCATCTTATATAAGAAGGGGAGATATTTTTATTTGCCAGGAAATTAGCATTGAGGAGCAGAATAAGGCCTCGATTGTTCTATGGCTCCTCAACAGTTGCAGTATTGGGTCAGGTCGGCCGGGAAATGAATGAACAGTCTACATTTACAAAACATGAACAAGTGAATGTTCTCCTGAACTCGAAGGCTGTAATTCTAAGTACTTGAGTTAGATTGACTATCCAGTCTAAGGCATGATTCTATTACAAACCTGCGAGTAGGTAAGCTACCCAATTCCTTTGTGCCTTTCCCACCTACAGCATGGGATTGATCACAGTGCCTACTGCATAGCTGCAACAAAACAAAACAAAAACACAAAAGAAAAACAATGACATTGCAAAGGTAAAGCACAGATCACTCAACAAAGGCTCCCTCGATTACTATCATTAAAATTGTCATTTTATGAAGGTGTCACTTTAGTTGGTTAGAAATACCTTAACATAATGTTAAAAGTATACAGTGTGTGTGTGTGTGTATGTGTGTGTGTGTGTGTGTGTGTGTGTGTGTGTGTGAGAGAGAGAGAGAGAGAGAGAGAGAGAGAGAGAGAGAGAGAGAGAGAGAGAACAGAAGACAACATGCCATCTGAGTTCCAGTCCTGAGTTCAGGTCATCAGGTTGGTAGCAAGCACCCTCACCACTGACTCATTTCCCAGCCCTCAGAAATTGTCTATAATGGGGCTGGAGAGGTGGCTCAGAAGTTAAGAGCACTGGTTGCTTTTCCAGAGGTCCCAAGTTCAATTCCTAGCACCCACATGTGGCTCACAGCCATGGAAAATGAAATCTGGTGCCCTCTTCTGGCCTAAAGGCAGAACACTGCATACATAATAAATAAATCCTTTCAAAATTGTCCCTTATGTGGTAGAATGGAAAGAGCTAGGTCTGGAGTTAGAACCAGGGGGTCAGTTCAGGTTTGCTACTACTACTTGGGGGTTCCTCAAGTCACATTGCTTCAGTCTCCAAGTCTAAGCTTTCTCATCTATAAACAGAAGGGATGGTTTCTAAATGTGCTTTCAAAACATAGTCTACTTGTCTCCTTTCGTGACATCTGCCCTGTGGAGTTGCTTAAAGGGCCTCTCTTAGATTTTGGAAAACACTAGGAAGCTTGACTCTTGCTTGCCACTACTCAGTATGTCTGTATGAATTCAGTAACTCATGACATTACAAACTTGGTTGTCAAGTTTTTCTGGAGGCAAGGGTGTCCTTTCTTTTTAAATAGCATTTTTAAACTGATGTTCACAAAGAGACCGAATTCTTAGAACCTTCCCACTACGGGAAGGAAATCCTGGCGGAGAGGATGCAGTTCTTCACAGTGCTGTGCCATGTCATCCTCTGAGCCCTCTGCTGGAAAAGCAGAATCGGGTCTCAAACAACGTGTGCACTAGTATTGTAGACATAGAGTGGACTGTAGCACTCCTCTGTGCATGAAAAGTAGTGTGCACCTGCTTTAGGATGTGCAGTACCGACCCTGCTTTAGGATGCACAGTACTGACTGTGCATTCCAGAGCCGGTTTTAATGATGCTCCTCAGAATGCTTTCTCTCCAGATGGTGATTAAGAAACTAATTAAAAAAAAATGGTATCTGGGGGCTGGAGAGATGGCTCAGTGGTTAAGAGCACTGGCTGCTCTTCCAGAGGTCCTGAGTTCAAATCCCAGCAACCACATGGTGGCACACAACCATCTGTACTGAGATCTGGCGCCCTCCTCTGGCGTGTGGGCATACATGGAGGCAGAATGTTGTATACATAATAAAGAAATAAATCTTTAAAAAAAAATAAAAAAGAAAAAATGGTATCTGGCATTTCAGCTAAACCAGAACTGTGCTCTTTTATAAGACTTTGCTTTTATTTTTATTATTATTATTAATTTTCCAACACAGTATCTTGGATGTCTCTACAATTTTGCTCAAATGACTGTAGAACTTGGAAAAAATATTGCTGCTATGGACACACACACACATTTGAAGTTTTGAAGCCTGTCCTCTTTTGAAAAGAGTGTTCCAGATTACTATATTGAGTTGTTGAGTTGGCATCACAGAAATTAGCAGCCATATTGGTCTAAAAATGTTAAAACTTAACCTCCTTCCCCATTTGTATAGGGGTAACAGACTGTCTAAAGAGCTCAGCTACGTGAGTTTGATTACAGAAGCTAAGAAAGCAGTGTCTAAATGACGAAAACAGGAAACTGATTTAGTACTGAGACAAGACCAGTAGCATCTATAGACAACATCCAACACATTCTAGGGCAGTGGTTCTCAACCTTATTAAAGCTGCTACACTTTAATGCAGTTCCCCATGTTGTGGTGACTTCCCCAACCATAGAATTATTTTGTTGCTACTTTAGAATTGTAATTTTGTTACTGTTAAGAATCACAATGTAAATATTCAGGATATCTGATATGTGATCCCTGTGAAAGGGTGGTTTGATCCCCAAAGGGGTTTCCACCCACAGATTGAGAACCACTGCTCTAGGGTGTGCGACATGAGGAAGTTTGTTGGCTGTTATTAGTATTATTCTTTTAAAAGCGGGTGAGGTGTGTAGACGAACACAGGATAGACGAGACACGCGCAAAAGGAGGAGACAAGACACGCGGCTCCCACGTGGGTGCACTTTAATTGGGGGGGGAGGGGGACACGATAAGGGATGGGTGTGCGAGACACACAAGGGTAAAAAGGGCAAGAGAGAGAGAGAGCGAGACCTCGTGGAAGCTCGCTTTTTAACGGGAAGCGCAAGGTTATCTGGGAGGAATGACCCGCACCTGTGCACGCCGTAATCCAGGAGGAGTCTGGGAGCTGTAGTTTCCAAAGGAACAACAATTAGACTCTAGAAGGTAAGGTTTCTGCATTTCAATACTGTGCTTGCTTACACACAATTGACATAGGCTCTCGGAATATCATCTCTTCACGGCTGTGGAAAAAACTTGTTCTGGCCAGCAGTACAAACAGGGCCCTTCTAGTTGGATAGAAAAGAATTGAAATGTTTAAGGGATTTGAACTAAGTAGTTTATACATTTATAAATATATATTTATATTTAAGGTATATGATATGATATCTTGGTATATTTGTCTTGACATAACTATGTATCTGTATTTATATCATTCTGTGTCCTTGGGGAACTGGCTCCAGGAACTTATCCAAGAAACGATTCAAGTTTCTTGTACAAAGCGGCCTTGTATTTACTTAAAGCCATATAAATTCTCCTGTAAGCTTTAAATCATGTCTAGATTACTTATAGTCCCCAATATAGTGTAAATGTTATACAAGTAGTTATGACATTGCATTGTTTTAAGACTTGCATTATTTTTGTGGTGCTGTTTTGATGTCTGAGGCAGGGTCTCATTACGTAGCTTAGGCTGTTCAAATCTAGATCCTCCGGTCTCATCTTGCTGAGTCAGATTACAGGTGGCGTGGGTGCAAGCAAGTTAGGGAGCGAGTGAGAGCATGAGAGTGAGCGAGAGAGCGAGCGAGCGAGGGAGAGATAACTGGGGGTAGGGGGAGAGACCTAGAGAGAGAAAGGGAAGGTGCGAGGATGCACACACTTCAGTGTGGAGGTCAGAGGACAATCCGTGGGAGTCACTTCTCTCCTCCCGCCTTGTCGACTGTAGGGATTAGACTCACGTGTTCAGGCTTGGCAGTAAGCCCCTTTACCCAGTGAGCAGTTTCATCTGCCCTAGAAAAGTAGTTTAAGTCTGTGGTTGGTTGAATGACAGATGTGGAGGCCTGAGGATGCAGAACCCACTGACACAGGGGTCACTTGTACCTGGTGAATTGATAAGTACAGTCAAGTAAGTCAGTACCACTCATTATTTTATCATTTTAGATAGACAGCTGTTCTCTCTCTCTCTCTCTCTCTCTCTCTCTCTCTCTCTCTCTCTCTCTC